>NW_028277125.1:11041730-11342115 GCF_059951505.1 Python bivittatus | reverse complement strand
GGTCAGATGAAACCAAAGTAGAACGTTTTGGTCTAAACTCAACTCGTCGTGTTTGGAGGAGAGAGAATGCTGAGTTGCATCCAAAGAACACCATACCTACTGTGAAGCATGGGGGTGGAAACATCATGCTTTGGGGCTGTTTTTCTGCAAAGGGACCAGGACGACTGATCCGTGTAAAGGAAAGAATGAATGGGGCCATGTATCGTGAGATTTTGAGTGAACACTTCCTTCCATCAGCAAGGGCATTGAAGATGAAACGTGGCTGGGTCTTTCAGCATGACAATGATCCCAAACACACCGCCCGGGCAACGAAGGAGTGGCTTCGTAAGAAGCATTTCAAGGTTCTGGAGTGGCCTAGCAAGTCTCCAGATCTCAACCCCGTGGAAAACCTTTGGAGGGAGTTGAAAGTCCGTGTTGCCCAGCGACAGCCCCAAAACATCACTGCTCTAGGGGAGATCTGCATGGAGGAATGGGCCAAAATACCAGCAACAGAGTGTGAAAACCTTGTGAAGACTTACAGAAAAAGTTTGACCTCTGTCATTGACCACAAAGGATATATAACAAAGTATTGAGATGAACTTTTGATATTGACCAAATACTTATTTTCCACCATGATTTGCAAATAAATTCTTTAAAAATCAGACAATGTGATTTTCTGGATTTTTCCCCCCATTTTGTCTCTCACAGTTGAGATATACCTATGATGAAAATTACAGGCCTCTCTCATCTTTTTAAGTGGGAGAATGTGCACAATTGGTGGCTGACTAAATACTTTTTTGCCCCATTGTATGCATATATTAGAGAATGTTTATAGTCCCACAGCAAGAGGATTTTAGAAAACATGGGCTATTGGGTTCAAAATAGAAGCTTATAGTTTATAATAATAGTTTATAGTTTCCACACAAGAAGATTTCAGAAAACATAGGCTACTGGGTTCAAAATAACACAAGCAAGTTGAAGAAGCCTGCTCTGTGTAAAAAAAAAATGTCAATTTCAACTTTAAAACAGACTGTAAAAGAAACATGGATTTGATCACAAAATGAAAGAACACAGCTTGATCACTTTCATTGCCTTTTGAGCTTTGCAAATGATCAGGCTATGTCTAGCAACATATTTATTATGCCATTGTCTCAAAAGATTGTTATTAATATATGTATGTGCTACTATTTATTATATATTCCTTGGTTTCAGACTGAACAAAGCATAAGTTAATGTTTAAACTGTGTGAGAAAGAAAGAGGTGTTCAGGTGCTGACAACCATGCAGAAAATCTTACAAAAGGGTTGAAACCCTAACAGAATAAATCCAGATTGTGCTTAAACCAATTTTCACTCATATGTGTATACTTAAGGTGGGGAATGGATGGGTTAATCCTGTCTGTGTCTGAACATGCATTCAATAATATAATTACAGCCCTGCCACTCAAATTTTACAGGATGTTTCCAGCAAATATTGGCCCACATACAGTAAATATTCATCACCAAAGCCTCACACCTACAAGAAGGAATTGGCAGTTCATTAATTGGGAGATGAGCATTTCACCCTATACAATGTCACCATGGTAACTTAACAGCTTGATCCCCCTCAGTTTCTCACCTTGTTTGGTTTCTATTCTGGTTTCCATAGTGTAGTTCATTGGAGATGGAATTACACAACCTGATTTTTGCTGTGATGGATATTCCTTCAACTAATTGACAGAAATTGTATCAGGTGCTACCAAGAGGGACATTCTGTTTTTCTAAACTCATGTAACCTATAATTAACGTAATGATTAACCTCAGATTTGTCACTTTCTGAAGTATCCTAGAAAAGCAAAATATAAAGATACACAACCGAGAGGCGGCAGCAAAGGGCTCACATCCAGCACCAAGAAAGAAAGAAAAATATCTGGCACAACACGTTTTTAAAATCAGCTGTCGAACATACAATTTTATACTGATAATCACTTTAGAGGAAGACAGAAATATGAATCGATATGTATAAACCCTAAAAGGCTCTCCAAGATGCAGACCTAAACAAAAACAAATGCTATTTAGAAGGACACAAAAAGGGAAATGAACCAGAAATCAATTAAACCAAACGAAGAAAACACACAGCCCACTAATCCTAAATTCAATGGCTTGAGGAGATTCAGTTTCATTGCATAGTTTCACAATGAGCTCTAAAACAGAGAGAGGAACTGTGACACTCTAAAGGTTGCTGAAATACATCTCCCAGTACTCCTTATTGGCTGTGGCTACCAGAAGCTGCATTTCACAGGCTCCTATCCAGGAACTAGAAGTTACAGCAAAGGTAGAAATAATTCACCTTAGGGAAGCTATTATTAGAGCCTTTCCTCTTGCAGATGTAATGAACTACAACTCTATTCAGCCTTATCCTCATCTAAGGAGGAAAAAAAGGGACCGAAAAGATACCCACATGTCAAGTGTTTGCTGAGCTACAGGTACCAAGGGCATTTTAAAACCTCCAATGTGTAAACCTCCATGTGCCCTTGCTTGCACTTAATACACACATACAAACAACCATGCCCATCAATTGAGACAACAGACCCAAAGGAAAATCCAGAACCAAGAGTGTCCTTCATGGATGCCAGAGACTTCACCAACAGGGAACAGGAATTCTCAAGATGAAGAAGACTGAGATGGTTCAGGTGTATCTTGCAAAGCAAGAGCGGGCTGGAAGGGAAGAGGTTGCTGTTGCTGTTGAGTAAACTTCTCAACCTTTCCAGGACCTGCAGTTCGGTAACAATTTCCTACAGATTTGTTTGGGGACCAACCTTGTCAACTCTTGTGACTTTTTATTTGGATTCTTACTTCCACCTTGATCCCAGTCACGGATACTAAAAACTCGATTTGAGAACCCCTCATTATCAGTCTGTCCACAGTGCAGATTCTCCTTCTGTACCAACTATACCCATGCTTGAGCCCCAGCTTCCTGGATTTCCAAAAAAATCACTGTCATTTGACATCACTTTCATGTATAACATGCTAAATCAAGAGGGATGAGTCCTGTGGCCATAACCTCAGAAGTCTATTAAGCCTCTCAAAACAGTGTATTTTCCAAAATGCTTATGCATAGTTCTGTTGTTGTTCAGTCGTTAAGTCGTGTCCGACTTTTTGTGACCCCATGAACCATATTGCACCAGGCCTTCCTGTCCTTCACTGCCTCCCTGAGTTTGCTCAGTTTCATGCTCATTGCTTCAGTGATGCTATATAACCATCTCATCCTCTGCCATCCTCTTCTCCTTTTGCCTTCAATCTTTCCCAGCATCAGGGTCTTTTCCAAAGACTCCTCTCTTCACATTAGGTGACCAAAGAATCTGAGCTTGAGCTTCATTTTCAATCCTTCCAATGAGCAATCAGGGTTGATTTCCTTTAAGATTGACTGGTTTGACCTCCTAGCAGTCCAAAGGCATCAATTCTTCGGTGCTCAGCCTTCTTTATGGTCCAGCTCTCACAGCCATATATTACTACTGGAAAAACCATAGCTTTGACTATGCGGATCTTTGTTGGCAAGGTGACGTCTCTGCTTTTTAATATGCTATCTAGGTTTGCCATAGCTTTCCTCCCAAGGAGCAAGCGTCTTTTAATTTCATGGCTGCAGTCTCCGTCTGCGGTGATCTTGGAGCCCAAATAAATGAAGTCTGTTACTGCTTCCATTTCTACCCCTTCTATTTGCCAGGAATTGATGGGTCCAGATGCCATGATCTTAGTTTTTTTAATGTTGAGTTTCAAGCAAGCTTTCGCACTCTTCTCTTTCACCGTCATCAAGAGGCTCTTTAGTTCTTCTTCACTTTCTGCCATTAAGGTGGTTTCATCTGCATATCTGAGGTTATTGATGTTTCTCCCTGCAATCTTAATTCCAGCTTGTGATTCCTCCAGCCTGGCATTTCTCATGATGTACTCTGCATATAGGTTAAATAAGCAGGGTGACAGTATACAGCCTTGTTGTATGCATAGTTCTAATCACATGAAAATCTAAGCAAAAATTAACTGATCTAACACATTGCATTCCCACGGGAAAATGAATGGAAATGTTCTATATGGTAGTGTTCTATATTGTTTGAAATCCATTTCAGTCCCATAATGAGAAATAATAATTACGGAGAAGAGACGCTCCACTGTGCTATGTTGCATATGGGTGTGATTTGTATCTGATATGATCTTGCTGGAACAGCAAACTGATATTACTCCTTAGGGTTATTTGTGAATCCTGAACTGTGATTAATATTAACTCCCATGTTTTTTAAAAAGACAGTCTCATGAAGCAGACTATTAAGCCCAACCGCAACAATCCAGACAAAATTGTGTTTACTTAAAAATAAAGAAAAATTCTTTCAATTTTTTGCAGCTCTTTTCTGAAACATAAGAAGGAACAGGATAACATGTAAACATATTATCCTAGAGATATTCGCATGCCAATGAAGCATAATCTATCACTAATCTGAATGAGGTCAATGAACAATAGAAAATAGGGGTATGGGAGGAGAACAAAGAAAATTAATGCACTTAAGATAGCTCTGGCTGCCCATCTCAACACAATGAGCCTGGGCAGCCAATAATACATAAAAACATGCCAACAACATGTAAGTAAAAACAAAACACTTAAATATCTATAATCCCCCCAAAATATGTAATGATTAAACGCAATGTGCCTAAGACTCCTAATAACCCACTGGGGGCAGGAGGAGGAGGGGACTAACCAATCTTACACAACAGGCTCAGTAAACATTCCTGCCCAGTGCCTGAGGGGCAAGTCAGGTCTTAAAGGCTCTATGGAAAGCTAACAGGTTTGGGGCCATTTGAAGGGTGGGGTGTGTGTGTGTGCTAACACTGTTCCCTATAGGAGGTGCTGCAACAAAGAAGGCATATATCCTGGGCCTCATTAGATGACATTGTTTCACAGAAGGGGACCAGAACATGCTCACTCTGCCAGAACTGGTGGGCCAAGTGAAAACACCTGGAGATCCTGCAAATAACCTGGCCCTGTGCCACGTTGGTCTTCATAGGCAATAACCAGCATCTTGAATTGCACTCTGAAGCCTATGGAAGCCAGTACAGCTCATAAAGCATGTGTGAGTGATTTTTTTCTCCCTAAAAAATTATGGTAGAATGTTTTATTTGAAATCCCTTCCCCTCCATGCAGAGATATCCATAAGATGCAGAGGAATACTTTTTATGACATACTCCTAGCAGATGTAGCTAGTTAACTGATACTCAATTCAAGACAGCCCAGAATATCGGGTTGGGAGATTGCTGTCATCTATGCTTGCAGATTAGAGAGTCTCTGTGACAGATGTACCCTTTCTGCCAGCAAGCAGTGCTTCCATCCTATATGAATTAACTCCTGGCTAGAGTAATGCAATGATTACCCTACAACACAAACTCTGAAAATGCCAGCCTTATCAATGTTGCAGTACTCTGGAACTCTGAGCCAAGGCTAGGTGATTTTCTTTAAAGTTTCTCTTTATGATGAATTCATGATTATAATTTATTCAAGCAAGTCAAAATTATTTTTTTATTTAAGCATCTGTATTCTGGTCTTAGGATGAAGTGATTATTTTAATCATTATTAAGATCAAAGGACCCTGTAATAAATAGTCATGATTATTTATTTATAAAAATACTTCATACAATTGGATTAGAATTTACCTACTTACTGTTTTGGAATGGTTGTTTCACTGAGTTGAAGTAAATTGAGCATTCTATGGTCATGTCCTACTTTTCACTAAAAATCCTTCTAAGCAGATTTTATGTCTACAAGGAAAGATTAATGGCTGGCTGACTTACATTTTACTATTTTCTTTCATTGTAAATTAAAATATGGTAGATATCCAAGCACAGATGTCTAGTGCTATGTGAACAAATTTAAAAAAGAATCTTGTCAAAAAATATCTCATTTACATCATCAGTGTTCTGAATAATGTATCACAATACCTATCTAACACTACAGGTATTTAACCAAACTGACTATAATTCTATGTGTTAGGTCTATTTTCCTAATTTCGCTTAATACTGCACTTGAAAGTTTATTTATGTACTTGTTTTGTACTGCTTTTTCTGCATCTCCATTCCTTTTATTGCTTTGTGTGTTGTACAGAATCAGGAATTGAAGGAATTATTTTGTAAAAACAGTTTAGCCTTTTAGGCAGATCTAGTTCTTAGTTTTCTTAATTAAGGTCATATTCCTATATACAGTGGGGCAAAAAAGTATTTAGTCAGCCACCAATTGTGCAGGTTCTCCCACTTAAAAAGATGAGAGAGGCCTGTAATTTTCATCATAGGTATACCTCAACTGTGAGAGACAAAATGGGGGGGAAAATCCAGAAAATCACATTGTCTGATTTTTAAAGAATTTATTTGCAAATCATGGTGGAAAATAAGTATTTGGTCAATATCAAAAGTTCATCTCAATACTTTGTTATATATCCTTTGTGGTCAATGACAGAGGTCAAACTTTTTCTGTAAGTCTTCACAAGGTTTTCACACTCTGTTGCTGGTATTTTGGCCCATTCCTCCATGCAGATCTCCCCTAGAGCAGTGATGTTTTGGGGCTGTCGCTGGGCAACACGGACTTTCAACTCCCTCCAAAGGTTTTCCACGGGGTTGAGATCTGGAGACTTGCTAGGCCACTCCAGAACCTTGAAATGCTTCTTACGAAGCCCTCCTTCGTTGCCCGGGCGGTGTGTTTGGGATCATTGTCATGCTGAAAGACCCAGCCACGTTTCATCTTCAATGCCCTTGCTGATGGAAGGAAGTGTTCACTCAAAATCTCACGATACATGGCCCCATTCATTCTTTCCTTTACACGGATCAGTCGTCCTGGTCCCTTTGCAGAAAAACAGCCCCAAAGCATGATGTTTCCACCCCCATGCTTCACAGTAGGTATGGTGTTCTTTGGATGCAACTCAGCATTCTCTCTCCTCCAAACACGACGAGTTGAGTTTAGACCAAAACGTTCTACTTTGGTTTCATCTGACCATATGACATTCTCCCAATCCTCTTCTGCATCATCCAAATGCTCTCTAGCAAACTTCAGATGGGCCCAGACATGTACTGGCTTAAGCAGGGGGACACATCTGGCACTGCAGGATTTGAGTCCCTGGCAGCATAGTGTGTTACTGATGGTAGCCTTTGTTACTTTGGTCCCAGCTCTCTGCAGGTCATTCACTAGGTCCCCCCGTGTGGTTCTGGGATTTTTGCTCACCGTTCTTGTGATCATTTTGACCCCACGGGGTGAGATCTTGCATGGAGCCCCAGATTGAGGGAGATTATCAGTGGTCTTGTATGTCTTCCATTTTCTAATTATTGCTCCCACAGTTGATTTCTTCACACCAAGCTGCTTGCCTATTGCAGATTCAGTCTTCCCAGCCTGGTGCAGGTCTACAATTTTGTTTCTGGTGTCCTTCTACAGCTCTTTGGTCTTGGCCATAGTGGAGTTTGGAGTGTGACTGTTTGAGGTTGTGGACAGGTGTCTTTTATACTGATAACAAGGTCAAACAGGTGCCATTACTACAGGTAACAAGTGGAGGACAGAGGAGCCTCTTAAAGAAGTAGTTACAGGTCTGTGAGAGCCAGACATCTGGCTTGTTTGTAGGTGACCAAATACTTATTTTCCACCATGATTTGCAAATAAATTCTTTAAAAATCAGACAATGTGATTTTCTGGATTTTTTCCCCCATTTTGTCTGTCATAGTTGAGGTATACCTATGATGAAAATTACAGGCCTCTCTCATCTTTTTAAGTGGGAGGACTTGCACAATTGGTGGCTGACTAAATACTTCTTTGCCCCACTGTATACTTACTGAAGAGTAAATATAACTGAGTTTAATTCAGACTTATTTCTAAGCAGAACTGTTTAAGATTGGATTGTAAAAGTATCTTACCATCCAAACTGTTTTATTTTAAACACGTGCTTGCTATATCTCTAATTTAATGTAACAAAAATATCTTACATGCCTATCCATCACAGTACTCCCTTTCCAGGTAAGCAACTTCATGCAAAATGCAGAAAAGCAGTAAGAAATCATATGTCAAAATAATTAAAAACAAAACATAAGAAAAGCTAAATCTAGTTTATAACAACATCATTCACCATACCTTCCCTTACTTTTCTATACTTGCAAACAATTCTTGCTTTTACCATGTCCATTCACCAATTCATAGATTGTCTTCTGTTCTTTAAGGTCTCACTGATCTGTGTTTTGTAATTAAATCTATTCATTCTCTCCGTATGACCAAACCACTTCAACACACTTCTTTCATAATGTTCACTCACTTTAGTAATAAATCCACATTCAGGAAGGAACCATTTGGTTTTGACGGCATTCTCTCTCTTCTCATTTTATCACACACTTCTTAAATCCTGCATCTTCACTGCATTTAATTTTTATGTTTCTTCTTACATAAACTATTCTCACTTCTATATAATACAGCGGGCAGATGCATATTCTTACATATCACCCTTTTTTCTTTGTCCAACAAATATTCTTTCCTCACAACTGTCTACATAATGCTCACTACCTTTCTATATTTGTATGTCTTATTGTTTCTTCCATTTTCCCATTAACCACTTTATCAAGGAACACAAGTCCATCTATATGCTCCAGTTTCCAGTCACTTAAGCGTAACTTGCAATCACTCCCTCCATTTTCCTTACCAAACATGAAATTAATGTTTCAGCCTTGGTCTTTGATACATTAATTTTCAGATCAATCCCCTTGTTGTGTCATACAATTAACATTTGTTGCAAATAATTTGTATTCTCATTCAACAATAAGGCATCATGTCCATAGATTTAGGTCCTCAATCAACACACTGCTAATCTGCCTTCAAGCATTCCAAATGCATTTATCCATAAATATATTAAACAATCAAGAGGACTTACTCTCTGCTTAGTGTTGAGCCATTTACTCAGCACACTATTTTCTGTCACACATGCTTTATTTCCATCATAAATTGCTCTTACCCCAATCAGCAATCAATGCTCAACTGCATATTCACATTTGATCATGTTTTATTTAAGTCAACAAACGTACAATAAGATTTCTTCACATATTTATATATTTTTCAATGAACTGAAGACCAAAAATATGGTTTAAACAACCTTGGCCTGGCATAAAGCCCGCTGCACTTCCCAAGTTTCTTCAAAGATCAGAATATTGATTCTTTTGATCAAAATTCTGCCAAACACCTTCCCAGGAACACTTAAGAAATGAATTCCCCTGTGGTTGCGCTCACCCCTGCTACCTTTCCCTTTGCAGAGGAGAACAGTAAGAACATTCTTCTAACCACCAAGCACAAAGTCCTCATATAAACTTTAACAAAGTGGCAGTCACACCATAAAGAAACCATATCCATATTTTAACATTCCTGATACTATCTATATGTACAGCCTTATCATTTTTCAATATTCTCACAGCTTTTATGGCTTCCTTTTCATCATTTATTCTTGGACATTAACAATTATGTTTCAATTCTACTTTTCCAGAGTTATAATCCCATAGAAATTTTTGAACTAGTCCTTCGAGCATTCTTTTATGTCAATTTCATCTGAAATTATTTCATCAACAGTAAGGACAGCCCCAGATAGATTTAGCACATTTGGGTTAATATACCACAACTACAACCAAAGCCTAGTTTTAGCCACACTATTTTATGCAATCTGGGATTTTTCATCTTGGATGCCAACATACTGTTGCCTGCATCCCACCAACTAGGAGGCACATACTGTATACTGACAAATGTTCAGGAATGTATTTATTTAAAAAAGCACTGTATTTATAAAAACACATTCATTATTAAAAGCAAAGGTTTTGAAAGCAAATGGTGCATAAAAAACAACAATAAATGAGGTCCATCTAGTGGGACCAAGAAGAAAGGCCTTCTCCATGGTGGCTCCCTCCCTGTCGAACATCATCCCCATGGAGATAAGACTGTCCCCCACCTTGATACTCTTCCGAAAGGCCCTGAAGACATGGTTTTTCTAGCAGGCCTGGGGATCCCAGGTTGATGTGGAGCCCATCAAGTAGTTTGTTTGAATGTATTGCCAGGGTGGGGGGTATAGGTGGTTTGTATTTGGAGTTTTATTCCTGTAAGTTGCCTGGAGTCATCATGAGTTGGCCAGCCATATAAATTGCATAAATGAATGAATGAATGAATGAATGAATGAATGAATGAATGAATGAATGAATAAATAAATAAATAAATAAATATTTTTTTTAGTTACATTTATGTTAATTTGCATGAAAATGCAGTAATCACTCTTTCTGAACCTTTTTAAAATCTGTTTAGCATCTTACAAAAATACCTCTGCATCAAGAGGACATCCTGCATCCAAGTCTCTTTTGTAATGCATACTGAAGATGATTATTCATAGAGAACTTTAAAGCAGAAACAGCCAGGCTTTTGTTCCTGAATTCCACTGCAGCAGTGACAACTTCTTTGTTCCAGGAATCAAGTTTTTACACAGTTCATATCAAAGAAAGCAACATCTGTAGAGCAATGACAACATGAAAAAAAGCCTTGCTGTATTTGCTATGGAACAAACTCCCCAGGGTAGCAAGGTAAATAGTCTTTTATTTAAATCAATCTTCCCCAATCTGTTGGCTAGAATTAACCTTTATAACATTTCATGGCTTGGCACCAAAGTGCCTGAAGGTCTTCTCTAGCTGGAATTGATCTATCCAATTTGCACACCCCAGGATAATATGTTTGTGGTTCCTCACTTTTCTGAAGACAGGAAAACTGAGGCTCATACTGTAGGTACTCCTCAATAAGGTATCTGAGGGGTTTCCATAAGCTTGTAAAATTAAATTGGTTCAGAGCCTATGGTAGTTGAAATGATGCTACTGGGTTATGAAAACTGATTTACTGGTATTTTATTATTTTAATTTTACATTATGGAGGTTTTATTGCATTTCTATTGTAGTTTTACTGTACTGTTGACTTCTGGTTGTTACTGACTACTGAGAGTCTGTGATAGTAAATGAGTATATCTCTGGTAATTCATCTGCTGTCCTTCAACTGTTTTAAATTTCTAGTCCCTTCATCAGTAGCCACTATGGTGTTTGACTTTGTTTTCTAAGAAAGCTGTTACCTGCAGTTCAACACATTTGAACAGGATATCACTGAAGAGAGTTTTTGCAGTATTTTTTCAAAACACGGAACTACACCTGCATAATGAGATGGACATAAAAATAATAGCATCCCTTGCTGGAAAAAAATGCAAACTTAGATGAAAGGACCCATTTAAGCCACCAGGTCCAACTCTCAACTCAGCACAGGTATCCAAAATAAAGCATCCCTGACAAATGGCTGTCGAGCCTCTACTTGAATACATCTAGTGAAGAGAAGCCCACCACTTCTCTGGGTAATTGGTTCTACTGTCAACTGCTCTTGCCGTTAAGACATTTTTCTCAACATGCAATCAGAATCTGCCTTCCTGTAACTAACATCCATTATTGTGTGTCTTACTCTGTGACCTTCTTCTGGGTGACATCCTTTCAAGTATTTGAACAGTGGTAATCCGTCCCCCACCCATTCTTCTCAACTATAAACATTCCCAGATCAGTCCATTTCTCTTTGTTTCTAGTCGCCTAAGCATCTTCGTTTCTTCCTCTGACCTGATCCACCTTAAAATATGGGGTATAGAACTGTATGCAATTATTCAAGGTGAGGATAAAGTGCAGAATATGAATTCCAAATTTCTATTTTCTGAATTCTGACATTTTTGGGAAAATATGATGCAACTGTCCTTGCAAAGGGTTTACATACAGCCCCACTCTTCCAGTCCCACTTTATCATGGAGTTTATAGAGAGGTAAAGCAAACAAATGTGCACACAGGTAGAGTGAAATTGACAATAACTGAGAGTGGTAGCAGAGGATAGTGGAAGACCTGAAAGACCATGTTAGGGACATATCAACATGGAGAAAATCTGTGTCTCTAAGAGTTGACAACAACTTGAAGGCACATAATCAAATCAATGAATCAGCAGGGGATAGTTGTTTTAACTAGATCTCTCATCTACTTTTTTGTTAAAAAACAAAATCCTTTCTTGATGCTAGAATGATCATCACACTTTTAACAAGCTAAATTGTGACATGCCTAATCCCTCCATTTCTTTATTCTCACATCAACCCTGAATTAGGTTAGGCAGACATTTAGTAGCTATATTTACATAGACAGGGGCAGTATCAAAAGACGGTTTATTACATTAGAGAGGCTCACTAGCCACTCTTAAACCAAGAGTTGTTCTAATATAACAAATTGTGGATTTTAGGAGAACACAGGACTGAGATTCATATTAACACCGGTAGTTTACCCACTTGCATGCCCATACGGATAGAAATTGTTCTCACTGCAGTTTCATCAGTCAGGACTCTTGCTTCTTGATATTGTTGAATGCAACCCTAACCTGCAGAGTTTTGTAACAATTTGGAATATGGATTCTGCATCCCCTAGTTCACATCCAATACTGGAATTTAAGGTGTGTCTCTCTTAGTGTTAATAACTAATTAAAAAATTGACAGGCCATCAAAAAGTAGCTCTGTCAGGCACAGAGTAACTTATTACTTCGTGCACACTGTCCTCTAAACTGTACACTACCCCTGCACCTAGTTTACTAAAGCAGCTACATGCAAGAGAAGTTCCTACCAGCTAAAATTAAAAAAAAAAACACAACTAACTAAATGTTTTCACCACTGTCTAGAATCTAAACAGTTATCTCTTTGTCTCAACTCTTGATAAACCCACTATGCAACTTCTACAATTGCTTCTACATGCATCAGAGACTATATTTCAACTATGCATAAAATTACAAGATTCACTGATCCAGTTTTCAATTACTTTTCTTTCTCTCTCTCTCCGCAGATTCCTCATGTAGTACATGTCATGGGGGGTGGGGGTGGGGGTAGAGTTTGTTAACTTGGCAAAGTTAGCAATGTCTAACTTTGGCAAAGGGAAATGTCTTAACTGCACATGGAATGGATAGGAAATATTTAGTCTTGAATTCCATGATTTAGCTTACAATAACAAATGACCTCTTAAAATTATAAATCTGAAGAAACAGGCTTGCTATAATTAGAAATGCATGAAAGATATTGGTCACTGAGCACTGGCATTTGAGGACAAAGGTCCATGATGATGGCCACACCATAAATGTTAGTGGACTACACCAAACACTACTCCTGGTACCTGTATTAGGTGTAAAGAATCCCCACCTTCCATCACCTCAAATAACAGTCAGGAAAAAAAATCCCCAACCTGTCTGAAACCCTACATTGTCACTTCCAGTTGATACAAACCAGAGAAACATAGCCTGAAACTCTTCACCCCACAAAAGTTTAGGCATGTCTCCCAGAGAAAATCCCCACCCCACAATGTTGTACCCAAACATTAAAAAGATGGGCTCATTAAATTTATTTAATAAAACAATATTAAATTGTAGTTAATTTTTAACTTGAATGCACCCACTTTATCTTGGCCTCATAATTTTAGACTGCAACCTATTACTCAACATCCTCACATACAAACACACATAAAGGATTGCACACACCTAATACCTGCAATATGGAACATGGTCATTCTCAATATATAGCTGCTTAATATATTTTTATGTGCATGGTTTGAAGGTTTATGTATAAATTCTAGCTGTCTAATAATTTAAAGTGATTTATTTAGATGTGGATTAATTACAGGGAAACACTATTGGTTAATAAGAATAAAACATATGGGCCAATGTTTTAGAAGAGTTCAGCAAGCCAACCTTTTATGTCTCTGTCAGTTTTCCACCATTTGACTGAAGTTCCTTGCACTGCATTAAAAGAAGCAGGTCCTGAAACTTTCAGCTGTAGCATAGCTGATGCAAAGCTATTACTAAAAGAATCTGCTGCCTCCCATTTCTGCTCCAAATCCTTGATTTATTTGGGAAGACAGGGGATGATTGATAAGCTGCCATTTTAAATACTCTAGACAGCGTAAATACAACGTAGGTCACCCTATCACTTCCGGCCATTTACTGGGGAAGATGTGGGGGAGGACTCATTTCAGAGGGGTTAAGCAGAAGACACATGTCATTGGGCAATTCACACCTGCTTAATTTGCCTAATATATGACCTTTGGGAGATTTCACATGAGATCTCCCAACAGTACCTCTGCTTGAACCTATAGGTAGATGCAAAATTGGAAGTCTTCAAATAACAGAAATTTGAGGGGGAAAAAATTGGAAAGCAAGTCATGCACATTTCATTGTGAGAAATATAACATCTTGAGCATGTACAAAAACATTAGTATGTATGCACTTATGTGGACATGTAAAGCTATTTATCCACATCGACATCTATGCAATCTTTACATCTCTCTCAATTTTATTACGATGACAAGTTAGGCCTGGGTTCTAAAACTGTCCTTCTGAAAAAAATATAAATCATTTTATATTTCTTTTCAGAATATCTCTAACCATCTAGTACATTTTTATGAACTTGCTAACATTATTCTGTGCTGATGCTTTTGTCTGTACTGTTTTTCATCAGCTGTTCAGTTCTCAAATGTCTACGTTTGTGTACTTCTTGTATTTGCTCTAGCGTAATCTGTGTGTAGAATCTTTTTTCAATAAGCAGTGGTAGAGAATATTTTGAAATAGTAAGTTAAATATCAGAAAGCAGAGAAATACAAAAAAGAATACAACTGATATTCACCTGACAGTATAAAACATGTGATCAAATTCCAAGGATTTTAGATTCTGAGTCAACAATTCTAACAAGTTCACAACCCTGACACCTTCAAGATTTCTAGTCATTGTTCCCACCACCCTTTGGTGTATTCTAAAAGTTTGCCCATATCATATACAAATCCACAGCCAACCCCACCCCCAAAACAAGGCAAGCAAAGAAAACACTAAGGTCAGTATAGCAAAACTTTATGATAGAATCGTTTTACTGTACATTCTGGCAGAGTGGGTGCACTCCAGGTCACCTATATTGAATACTGTCATCTTGTGAGACCGAGGAAGCATGACTTCTCTGTTGTGGTCCCCACCCTTAGGAAGAGCATACCCCCGAAGGATGCCCTCTCTCCTAGGGTTCTGGAAAGCGCTGAAAACCTGGCTTTGGTCCCAGGCCTGGGGTTGATGTATTACTGTTTGTCTACAGCCCGTTTTCTTTTACTTTTGTTGTCTTTAAGATTGTTTCGGTTTGGGCTGTCCATTTGGTTTGATGTTTTTATTTGTTTTTATGGTTTTTCGAGTTCTGTATGCCACCCAAAGTCCATTGGAGTTGGGTGGCAAATAAAACAGAACAAAAAATAAAACTGGAATTTTGTATCTGGAACCTTGGGGACATTCTGTAATGAATCTCACAAAATGGCTGATATAGGGGAGAGACACTTATTAAATTAATATTTTCAATAATAAAATCAGATGACGGACAAATAATAAAATCAGGTAATCATCAAGAAAAGAAATATCAGGTACCATGTTTCTTAGTTGAGTCATACTCAATGAACCTAATACCTAAAAGAATCAACTGTTCCAAAAAATACACAAAGAAAATGATCAATAATAAGCCAGAGTTAAGCTTCATTTCTGCAAACCATTACTGATCAATGAATTCATACATCACTACCTCACAATTGTCTGAAACAATGTAGTGACTTTGTACGCAAATCAAGAATGGAGACATTTTATTAGAAGGCATAAGGTGTTGTGAGCTACAGCTGACTTCATCGGATGCATCAGCTGTAGCTCATGAAAACTTATTGGAAAAGGTGCTACGAGACTCCTCCTGATTTTTTTGCTACCGTGGGCTACCATGGCTCTTCTCCTACAATGTCAAAAATGGAAAAGTAACTGATATGAGAGCCACCACACCTGGGACTGAAACTTTAGTTCTAGAGAAGTTCCACTCTGGTAGTTCTCCATTGGCAATCCTCCTTATTCATTAATTGGCCAGTCTATCCTTCCCCACCAGGGTACGCAAATTTTGCAATACTGCAACAATCTAGAATGATAAATGAATTTGTGCAAATCTCCCACGCCCATGTATAAACCTAATGATACTGATAATTGATAAGAAGTGTAACCATTACTATAAATAAATAAATAAATAAATAAATAAATAAATAAATAAATTTAATTGGAACAAATGAGCCTGCTAATTTTGCATAATTCACGTAACAGATTTTATTTTCAACACAGCCACTCTTGTTTCTTATTCCCCATTTATTTTGATCCTTATTTGCTTTTCACACTAGCAACTATAGAAAACCCTGACTCACAGATATAGGATGTTACAGATGGAATGACTAGGCGCAGAGCCTTCTCACTTGATTCTTCACACTGATCCAAAATTCAGGGAGATGCATTGTTGGGAATTTTGTTTTCAAGTAAGTGCCAGAAAAGACATCAATGAATTGCTCCTTCTCGGTAACAATGAATATGCCGCCTATCAGTTTAGCATCAAATGGATTCACTGACATGGATTTCTAAACATACTCCAAAAGACTATGAAAAGATTATTATATGTCATACTAACAGAGACCCAGAGAGGCACAAACATTTCTAGAAGCCAGATCCAACTATTTGCAGTCAATGTCACTAGATCACTAACATCCAATAACAGTTTATTACATGACCAATAGATGATAGTTGCTATCTCCAAAATATACCTAATCAAACGAAAGTTAAAAAAATGCAAAGTTGCAAATATCCAGGCAAGAGGAAGTGGCAGCAGCATAATGAGGTTTTTGCTGCCATATTGCGGGCATCCAGATTTTTCTAACTGATATCTAGTAGCTCTAAATAAGACTCCTTTAATTAGGATGACTGCACTAGATTCGTTGCCCTAAATCATCCCCTTTAGCTCCGTGTTTCTATTATTCAACCAAAACACTGTATTTCTTTAATATTTAAAGATAAGTATGTAGTTGTAGCAATTAAAGTTGTACCTTGTTTGCTTAAATATTTGTTACTGTTTCTCTGCAACTCGTATATATGACTTGCCAGTTCCACAATCTTCAACAATGTTCAACAAAAGTTATTCATTTATTAGAAAAGCTTCTATCTTGGTTTCTCTCCTTTCATAACTGAGCAGTGCTAGTTTAACCAGTTTGGAGTTTGCAGTAAAACAGACCAACTATTAGCAAAATAATTTATGATATCCTAGCAACCATTCTCTTGCTATGGTCAAAGCTCTTAAAATGTGTATAATATAAAATTAAAAGTAACTAAACAAGGTACAGAAGGTAGAACTGCTTCCTCATACTTATTACACTTGGTAAAGAACACTACTTGAAATGTAGCAGCATAGTGAATAGTCGTAATCACTATACAGTAAAAAGCAGTGTGCTCCTGACCACTAGAGTTGAAAGCTCCATCAGGATTTTCATACAACTATACTGGTTTCACACCTTCAAAATATATTGTTGTTCAGTCGTTAAGTCGTGTCCGACTCTTCGTGACCCCATGAACCATATCACGCCAGGCCTTCCTGTCCTTCACTGCTTCCCAGAACACATGTGTTATTTGTATATTCGGAAAGGTACCATTCTCAAAAACTGTACCTTTCCAAATATAAACTGTACTTTATGACATAAAAACATAATAGAAGAGAACAATTATAATTGTGCATAAACACTCAATAATAACAACTTAATGACCAAGTCAAGACCACTCACTCCCTCATTTCCCAGAAAATAACCAAAACAATTCCTTCTTCACCAGGTTTTGGAAAACCATCAGGATTTGTGACATTCTGGCCTTTTGGAAATTAAAAAATGCACATCTTTTTTTCATACATCTATACATGGTGCTCTTTCAAATAATCTCAAAAGAATGTACAGAAAGAGAATAAAAACTTCAGGAATATAGTAAATAAAACACAAGTTTATTAAGAAACAGTCTGATCCTGGAGCAGCTGTCTGAATGAACAAGCATATTTTCACTACAGGTAGTCCTCGCTTAATGACCACAATTTGGAACAGCAACTAAATCGCTAAGCAATGTGGTTGTTAAGCAAGACATCATATGACCATGACAGGCTTATGACCTCACTTCCACTGCAGTCGCTAATTGATTCACCTGCAGTTGTTAAGCGCTTTATCACGTGAACATGACTTGCAATTTTACTGCCAGCTTCTTCATTAACTTTGCTTGTCAGAAGCCAGCTGTGAAGTGTGCGAATGGCTATCATGACAGTGGGACACTGCGATAGTTGTAAATGCCAATTGTAAAACATACGAATCTCGATCATGTAACCATAGGGACAGTCGTAAGTGTGAGGACTAGTCATAAAGTTACTTCAGTGCCATCATAAATTTGAATGGTCCCTAAACAGGGCAGTATACAAGGACTACCTGTAGTCATTTAAAACAAGGCAATATAAGGTCCAGCCAGGTTTTCCTTATCAAATGCAATAAATTGGGAAAATGCCTTCAAGGGTGTGCACACTGGAAAAAGTGTGCACAAAAGGGAGTATCTTAGGAGAAGCACAGGTGAGAATATGTATAAATACTCATGGGATTTTTTTTTTCCCAAATTTGTATTTCCATCATTTTAGTTGTGGGACTGAAGTGAAGTAAAAAATATACAGTGGTACCTCTGTTAACGAACTTTTCGGGTTACGACCAGCTCCGGCCGCAAAAATTTACCTCGGTTTGCGAAATCCGCCTCAGAGTACGAGCAGGATACGTGGCCATTTTCCCTCCCATGACACGGTCCGCGGCCATTTTTCCGCCCCTGACACGTGGTCCACGGCCATTTTCTGCCTGACACGTGGTCTGCGGCCATTTTCCGCCCCTGACACGTGGTCCGCAGCCATTTTTCTGCTCCTGACATGTGGTCCATGGCCATTTTCCGCTCCTGACACATGGTCCGCGGCCATTTTTCCGCCCGACACATGGTCCACGGCCATTTTCTGCCCCTGACACGTGGTCCGCAGCCATTTTTCTGCTCCTGACATGTGGTCCGTGGCCATTTTCCGCCCCTGACACATGGTCCGCGGCCATTTTTCCACTCGACACGTGGTCCGCGGTCATTTTCTGCCCCTGGCATGTGGTCGTAGGGAGGGGGACTCTCCCTCCAAGCAATAGCCGCCTCCCTGTCCTCCACGCCAGAATGGATTAACAGTAATTACATTGAACCTTATGGGGAAATTTGCTTCGGGTTGCGACCAATTCGGGTTGCGGCCAGAGTCACGGAACGAATTAAGTTCGTAAATCGAGGTTCCACTGTAATTTTAAAAAAAGAAATTGACAACACTATACTGTTGTTAACATTGAAAGGATATTGCTGAATCCAACTAAAGAACTATCTAGTTTGCTTGATGATTTGTGTCAGAGCTAAAGTGTGTGGGGCAGGAAACAGCATTTCTAAGGCCAGACAGAACTGTTATGTAAACACTGAGCAGATATCTCCAACTCTCCAAGCTGAGGGGAGAACAACCCAAAATCTATTGACTTTAAAAGGTGGGAAGAAGAGATCTAGAATTTAAATCCTGGAGCAAATACACATATTGGTTTGATTTCTGTTCCGCAGTCAGCAGATCTTCTGTTTATATGAATTCTTTCTAGTCTGCAATAAAGCAACTTCTGGAAAGTAAAAATGTATTGACATGTCCAGTATGAAGCCTGACAGGCAGGATATAAACCAAATAAATAATAAGAAATGGCCAGACAGAACAGAGTCTAAGAGCAACGGCTGTTTCTATTCCATAGGAGCGTCAAAAAAAAAAAAAAACTACTGCTACAGAATTCAGTTCCTAAGTCAAAACATTTTTGTCAGTTTTAAGACTAATTCATTTCTAATTAGAGCAAAGATATCCTTGGAACTGTGTAAGCAACACAAAAGCTATATTCTAAAGGGACAAACCATAGCCAAGCAAACTAAACAGGTGGCCTTGAGTTATATAATGGAAGAAAAGCAAGATACCATAGTTGAATTAAACTTGGAAGCTAGATGCATGGCTAAATAAGAGTGCAGGGGATGGGGGTTCATATGAAAGCTACTCAGGCTATCGGTTCATCTGTCTTAATACATTCTGCACCATCTGCAACTGTTTCAGACCAAAGTCTCTTCTCGTTCTAGCAACTGAAGCCAAGGACTGCCCACTTCAGTAAAACATATACTCTGCCACTGAATCTCAGTGCCATGCTGTGTAATGCAGTAGCTAAAATGCTGGGGTGGGTCAGGAAGACCCAGATTTAAGTCCACTCTGAGCCACTGGTGGCTTCAGGACAGTCACTTACTCCTACTCATCTCACAGATTGTTATGAGAAAAAAATGGAGACAAGAATTTTATGTATGTTACCTTAAGCTCCTGGAAGAAAGGCATAGTATGAAACTGATGGAGTAAAACAAAGAATAAGAGTTCATAATTTATGTGGACTAATTATGCAAACACGCACACACAAATCCATGCCATTATATATGCATGATCTTCATAAATTCAGACTTTTTTCCTGGCCTTGAAATTTGGATAACCTTGCTTCAGACATTTAAAAAAAAAGTCTGTTAAAAAAAACAAGACAAGCTTATTTGTGTTTTGTAGACTTTTAAATACCTGGCTCATAAACATTCTTGACTAAAATTGAAGATTACAACAATAACCTTTCCATGTTTTCAGATGTATGGTTTCTGCCTCAATGTATGGTTTCTGGTATAATTTTTAACCAAGCAGGTATGTACTGCCAGGTCAGTCTCTCTTGCTGTATCAGCCAACCTGACGTGTAAAGTAATTCCCCGAGAAAAAAACGTGGCTGAAGTGTTCCACTGAGAGCGGGGCCGGATTTAAACTGCCGTTCTGGCTCAATCAAGGCACAGTTGGGACCACTTTTATCCAGCTCAATGCCTGAGAATTTCCAAACAATGCTGAAGGAATCTGCCAAGCGATGATAATGTCAACATCACCAAATGGCATGGTTACTGGACTGCCTGTAAGAATCGGCATCACCCTGGAAGAGGAAGAGGGAAGCCTCTAAAAACAAGTCATTAGGGCATCCAGAGAAAGTCCTTTTCTTGCAGAAAGGCCTTGTGCTGTGTTATAGAAAGAGCTACTGGAGTAGAAATAATTTGCTCCAAACAAGCATGGAAAATGCCCTGAAACACAAGATTACAATGCACAGATGAATGACCCTAGTCAGAGTCAAGGCAAGACTCAAGGACATTCATTTTGTGGCATCACAAAATGAAGTGCTAAATCAATAGGCTATTTGCCATAGATAAGCAATTTGGAGGAGGCCTGGAAATCTACTTCCATGAAGTTAAGTTGTGATGTATACACAAAGGTCATAAAACACAACTGTACCCACTTTAGTTTCACTTATGATTTCTGGATTCACTTCCCCCCAAAATCACTAGCCCCTACTGCAGGATAGCTAGATCTAAAATTAGGCATTTAATCTACATTTTCATGCACATGATCTTCTGACATTTTAAATTTCCATTTAAAAAAAAAAGTTATTATCCATTTTTACATTGTTTCCCATACCAAAAGTGGTATCTCAATATGCTATACAGCAACAGATTAGTTACTACATTATGAATGGCTTAAACAGATAAAATCATTTAAAGATTGCAAACTTCCCAAACTTGTAAACAAGACAGGAAAGGCAAGACTTTAGACAATAACAGCCCTCTAAAAACCATCAGTCAGTGCCTCCCAAGTACCAAGGAAAGCAAGTATTCTTATATTTTCATGTTAAACCATACTTTACCTAGGGACATTATTCATTTCATTCTGCTGATACAGCTTTATTGACCAAAATGTAATGCATATGTTTTTACACCTTTTTGTTGTGAGTTGCTTTGACTTCTGCATCATTACTGGAACAGCATCATAAAACATTACATCTAATTTAATATACGTGATGAAGTGGAATTATACTTAAGAAGGTTCCTTTTTTGTAAATTTCTTTTGACACACTTGCCTTAAAACATTTGTGGACAACCAAATGCCTGCACCAAGGCATTCTTAGAAAATAAAAACAATGCCTAGCACTTACTTCGAAAATGTACCCACGTGCCCAAAAAACAAACAACAGTAAGCAATATGGCACATTCTACATGAAAGAAAGGGCAACTGAGGTGGTGGTATGTATGTATGTATATATAATGATTTATATAGTAAATTTATATTTACTAAAGAACTGTAACATGTATTTACATAGTATATTTCTATTTTTCATGCATAATATATTGCATTATATATTAAACATACATTATATAAAAATATATTGCATATATATTCCCATATTTATTTATACGCGCACGCACACACACACACACACAGAGTACTGTGCAAAAGTTTTAGGCCGATGTGAAAAAATGCAGTAAAGTAAGAATACTTTCAAAAATATATGTTGTAATTGTTTATGTTTATTAATTTACAAAATGCAAACTGAGCAAACAGAAGAAAAACCCAAACCAAATCAATATTTGCCTTCAAAACAGCATCATTTCTTCTAGGTATACTTACACAGAGTTTTTGAAGGAACTCGGCAAGTAGGTTGTTCCAAACATCTTGGAGAACTAACCACAGATCTCCTGTGGATGTAGGCTGCCTCAAATCCTTCTGTCTCTTCACGTAATCCCAGACAGACTCAATGATGTTGAGATCAGGGCTCTGTGGGGGCAAAACCATCACTTCCAGGACTCCTTGTTTTCTTTACACTGAAGATGGTTCTTAATGACATTGGCTGTATGTTTGGGGTCGTTGTCCTGCTGCAGAATAAATTTGGGGCCAATCACATGCCTCCCTGATGGTATGGCATGATGAATAAATATCTACCTGTATTTCTCAGCAGTGAGGACACCATTGATCCTGACCAAATCTCCAACTCCATTTCCAGAAATGCAGCCCCAAACTTGCAAGGAACCTCCACCATGCTTCACTGTTGCCTGCAGACACTCATTATTGTACAACTCTCCAGCGAACAAACTGCCTCCGACTACAGCCAAATATTTCAAATTTTGACTCATCAGTCCAGAGCACCGGCTGCCATTTTTCTGCATCCTAGTTCCTATGTTTTCGTGCATAGTTCAGTCGCTTAGCTTGTTTCCACATCAGAGGTATGGCTTTTTGCCTGCAATTCTTCCATGAAGACCACTTCTGGCCAGACTTCTCCAGACAATAGATGGGTGTACCTGGGTCCCACAGGTTTCCACCAGTTCTGTGCTGATGGCACTGATGGACATCTTCCGATGTTGAAGGGAAGTAAGCATGATATGTCTTTCATCTGCTGCCTTTTCCTTGGCCAACCACTGTGTCTACAGTCCTCAATGTTGCCCGTTTCTTTGTGTTTCTTCAAACGAGCTTGAAAAGCACATCTTGAAACCCCAGTCTTCTTTGAATTTTTTTCTGGGAGAGACCTTGCCGATGCAATATAACTACCTTGTGTCTTGTTGCTGTGCTCAGTCTTGCCATGGTGTATGACCTGACATGAAACTGTCTTCCACAATCTCACCTTAGTAGCAGAGTTTGGCTGTTCCTCACCCAGTTTTAAACCTCCTACACAGCTGTTTCTGTTTCAGTTAATGACTGTGTTTCAACCTACATATGAAATTGATGATCATTAGCATCTGCTTAGTATAATTGGTTAATCATACACCTGACTCTAATCCTACAAGATCCCTGACTTTGTGCAAGTGTACAAAGTGTGCAAGTGTAAGAATTGATGCTGGTTTGAAGCCAAAGGGCGGTCACACCAAATATTGATTTGATTTGGGTTTTTCTTCTGTTCGTTCACTTTGCATTTTGTAAATTGATAAACATAAACAATTACAATATATCTTTTTGAAAATTCTTACTTTACAGAATTTTTTCACACCTGCTAAAACGTTTGCACAGTACTGTGTGTGTGTATATTAGTACACAGCATAAATATATGTATATATTATATTAGTACACAGCATAAATGGCAGCGACCATTTGCAGTTATGACAGTAATGAAAAAGTAACTTTGCAACAAATGCCCACATTTATGACCTTTGCAGCATCTCTCTGTCATGTACTCACCATTATAGTTAGTACGCATTGTCCTGTGTAAAAATTTAAAGTCGCAGTCACATGATTTTTCATTTAGTGACTGCTTGGCTTAATGACTGAGTTGCCAGTCCCAACTGCAGTCGCTAAATGAGGACTACTGCAGTAAATTTATTCTTCTGAACTGATTCTGTTCCTGTGACAGGCATTCTGTGAGAATGTTCTCAAATTGCAAGTGGGTCTGCCAGGCCAAAAAAGGCTTGGAGCCAAAGTTCTAACTTAGAATAAGACACTTTCCTGTATTTTCCTTATTAAGACAGAAATTGGTGACTAACCTATGCAACAGGGTCCTGGCAGGGTACCTAGATAGGAGAAGCCTGGAAAAGTTAAGAAGAACCATCAAGCAGGCTAGCATAGATAAGGTTGCTGATTCTTACTTGTTCAGGAAACAAGGCATGGTGATGGTGAAGGGGAAGCAGGGATAAAATATAAAGTCTTCATGTATCCCATGATCAATATTCAGAACCTATCCTTATATAAAATCTATAGTAACACTCTGGAACATAGAATATGTATAGTGGCAAGCCTACAAAAAGAACTGCATCACTAAGCCATTTCTTTGTGTCAAGGGAGGAAAAAAATGACTTCTTGGTAAGAAACTTTCAAGGAGGGGAGAGAAAAACAAATGCATTAGAGCAAAAGGTATTATGTAACCACAGCTCTGTGCAGCTTTGTTTTCCCCAGTATCACAGCTGCTACAGAGACTGGAAGGGTTTAGTTACACTAAAAATACAAACAATGTGTGCTTTGAAAGGGTGAATTCCTTAAAAAAAAAAAGAGAGAGTTCAAATATATGCACGATTATGCATTCATAACAAGCTGGGGGGAAATGAAAAATGACTTCTTTCTGAGCAAACAAAAATAACTGAAATGAGAGAACTGCTTCTTTTCCAACCTGGTGCCCCTGAAATGTGTTGGAATTTCCACTCTGAAAATTATCTTTCTTCAGCCATGCTAGAAAGTGCCAGGCAAGGAAAAGAAGGTATAGTGGTTAAAAGAAGAATGAATTACAAAAAGTTCATGGTCCTTTTATTTAAAAAATCACCAAGCATTTTATGCAAGCCTCTGATTGGGTTTACATATCACACGCTAAGACATGATATGGTTGCTCTGCTTTATTTAGCCACCGTGGTTTATAAGCCATGATTTGTGTGTGCTGTGTGACTTCAGGAAGTTGATTATAGTAAAAGAAATATTGGCTCAAAAAACAATGTGTGAACACTGTCTTTCAGTCTCAGTTCCATCTTGAATCAATGATAAATCTGCAACGCTATTACACTGTCTATTAAATCCGTCAATGATTGTGATTACTCTGGTGAATATTTATGAAATTTATACACCACTTCAATTCAATTGGATTTTAGGCATCCATGCAATCATAAGGCAGGTGCGTTGACTACATCTCCAATGCTCTGCATTTTCCAGTCATCCCAAAAAGGCATTGCAAAATTTGTCTCTCTGGTTTTTTAAGACAATGACTGGGTTCCCACATTACCTCAAGTAATGACTTATTTAGCTATGGTTTCTTCTGTAAATCATAACACCTGGGCTCAGAGAAGTCCACTCCCTCTCCTGTGTGACAACCCTTCAAATATATGAGGTCTGGATCATCTCTCCCTTTGGTTATCTACTCTACAGGGTAAACATACTGAGATCCTTGAACCATTTCTCAAGGACTTGATTTCTATACTCTTCACCACTCTGCCAGCCCTCCTCTGAACTTGCTCCGAATGAAGACTGACCACAGCAGAGCACAGTGAAACAATTACTTTCTATTAATGCACTCCAAGACAGCTGCATTGCACTACTGCCTCTTGTGTAACTGTGGTCAACAAAAAAACCTGAAATATCTTTCTGTATACTGTGCAAGCCATTCTATAGTTATACCTTACCTTCTTTCTATCCAGATATAGAAATTGTTACGTTCCATTTGCTTCATTTTAGCCCACTGCTCAAGCCTGACTACATCTTTTTTAAGCATCTCTTTCATTTACAGATCTGTCTGTCTGTCTAAATTTGTCTGGCTGCTCATCTCAAAAAATGACTCTGGGCAGCGAACAAAATTAAAAAGAAAATAAAAACAATTACAAAAATTAAAATACATAGCAGTCAAGAATACATCATGCTTCATAATTGCCAAAAGAACCAAGGAACGGTTCCCTGCATACACTCAGGGCCCCAGGCACGGGCACAGAGATAGGTCTTTAAGGACTTATGAAAATCCAAAAGGGTTGAGGCCATCCTGATCTCCGGAGGGAGAACGTTCCATAGGGCAGGCGCTGCAGCAGAAAAGACATGTCTTCTGGGCCCCACCAACTGGCATTCCTTAGCCGATGGAACCCAAAGCATGCCCATCCTGCCTGACTGGATTGGATGGGAAGAAACAACTGAGGAAAGATGGTCCCTCAAGTAACCCAGTCCCAAGCCATGAAGGACTTTAAAGGTGACAACCAACACCACCTTGAACTGCACCTGGAAGCACACGGGCAACCAACGCAGCTTTAGCTATCCCTCCCAGTTTTGTGTCATCTGCAAAAACTATCTAAATGTCCCCTAAACTTCCTCATCCAAGTCACTGAAAAAAAAACTGAACAGCACACCACCCAGGACAAAGTGCTGGACCACTGCACTCTTAACTTCCCTCCAAGCTAACTCGGGGCATTAATAACCATTCTTTCAATGCAGTCAGTCAGTTATTCTATATTTTAACATTTTATGAAGAACAGGGACATGAAGCACTCTATCAAAGACTTTGCTGAGGTCCAGATACACTGTGCCTACCACATTCCTCTTATCTACTAAGCTTTTATCAACGGAAGAAATACAGTGAGCTTGTATAATTTGTCAGCAACAAACCCATGCTAGCTCCTGTTAATTGGAGCATGCCTACCTAACTGCTCACAAATATGCTGCTTGATAATCTACTTGAGGACCCTGCCCAGTACAGAAATCAAGCTGTAGTTTCCTGGGTCCTCTTCCTTCCCTGTTTTGAACACAGGGATGAAAAATGCTTTCCACCAGTCTTTTGGGTCCTCACCAGTCCTCCAGGAGTTCTCAAAGATTACCAAGAGTGGTTCTATAATCATCTCCACTAGTTTCTTCAGTACCCTGGGATGTACTTCATCTGGATCTGGAGACTCAAACTCATTAAAATTAACTAAGTTCTTCCATACCCTCTCCTTATCTATTCTAAGCTGCAGTTGTCTCCTTCCCCCAGTGGCATAACCATGATTAGCTAGGGCTTTACTTCCCTTCTGAGAAAAGGCAGATGCAATATAGGAGTTAAGACGCTCTGGCTTTTCACACCCACATTACCACTTCATCACCTTCTTGTAATAAACTTTCAATCTCTGACTTGCCTTTTATTTCTAATGTACACAAGAATCTTTTTGTTGTTGTTTTAGATATGCCTCACAAGCCTCACTTCATTCTGAGCTTTAGCTTTTATGAAAGAGTTCCTATAGTTTCTGAAGACCGGTAGTCCTATATTTTTCTTTGGTTGTGTTTTCCTCCTTCCTTATAAAGGTCAATTTTTCTCTTTAGCATTTATATACATCCATGCTGGCTTCTTTTAGATTTCTTCTTCTTCTCCCCCCCCACCCCTTTTTTGTGGAGTTATTTATGATTATGGTTTCAGTAGCTCATTTCACAGAATTTCTCATCCTTCCTGGATACTTTCCTCCTTAATGATTTGAAGCCAGTAGATCTGATCTACCTTCCCTCAAAATTCATCAAATTCCAGTATAACTATTCCCAGTTCCTCCTCTTCTGAGTATCACAAATTCTAGGATAACATGACTAATCCCCAAGAGATCAATCACTTTCACTTCATCTAATTCCTCCTTGCCAGTGAAGATTAGTTCCTTCTTCTACCTTCTTTTAACTGAAGTTGTCAACAAAAGAGGACAGGAAGTTGTTGGACCTGTGACTCTTGATAGAGTTAGATAACCAACAGATGTCAGAATAATGGAAATCCTCCATTAACACTACTACATACCTCTTTGAAAGACTGATCATCTGATCCAAAAATACCTTATCTCCATCTTCTATTTGTGCAGGTGGTCTATAATAAACTCCCACAGTATTTTCAGTTTCCTTTTTCCCTGTTATTCTTACCCAGATAATATCAACAGGATTTCCATGCTGTGGTTCCTGAACTGTTGTACAAATGCAACACCCTCATTCTTTCTCTTGTGTTGTTCCTTTTGAATAAATTAAAGCCTTCCAATGTTATGTGCTAATCATGTGTATCAACTTGCCAGGTTTCAGCAATGCCTATCACATTATATTTGTCTTCCCCAATTAAAATCTTTCATTCTTCCCGTTTATTTCCCATTCTCTGTCCAGTGATATAGAAATGCAATTGCTCAACTGAGAAACACAATGCAAATTTGCAATTTTACACGATCCAAGCAAACAATAATCACAACTGAAATTTAAAGCATAAAAGTTTATGAGATCACACATAACACAATTCCAATTCTTCATAAAAACTGCAAAAAAAAAATCCTAGAAAATATACATGTCTAACTAAAAAAAGTCAAAAACGTTATATTTACTTCAACTCCACATTCAATCATTTAGAGTATCAGCATTCTACATGTTTAAATTGTTTACTTTAGTTGTATACCATACATTCCCAAAGGCTCCGTTAATTTGATGTCTTAAAAAAGAAAAATCCTGAAATCTATTCAAGCACTTACAAATATAGCTTAGCTAAAATACAATTACAAGGATTTGACATGCACATCTGTGTTGAACATTTTAGTATATGGGGCAATACTACTGGATGCTGACAGTAATCACTATATCACCTATTCTGTCCAACTGTATTTAAGAAAAAAAGTAGACTTTAAATGTCAGTTTGGGAGCATATGTAGGCTGAATTTAGTCATTTGCACCAACAGCGTAACTACTGTTTGGCTACAGCTCAGGACCAGGAAAAGTCCTCAATTATTCCATCTTTTTATTTTTTATCTCCAAGAAAGCTGGAAGAGTGCTCAATATTTAAAGCTATACATTACAGCCGATCTATATCCAGACAATGATTTTTCAGAGATTACTGCCATAAACTTTCTGCCACAGAAATATTCAGATATTTTGAATGGATCAAACAATCCTTGGGGGGCTTTGTCACAATTTTTTGTATAATTTGTCAGTAGTATTAGGTGTTACAAGCCTTATGCTGGATTCACACATCATGCTGAGCCAAATTGCAGTTTCCTTTTTTAGTACTCTATGAATCCAACTTTTGTGGTTTGTTGTGGGAACCTAATTCAACAAACTATGGGTAAGGAAAACATAATTTATGTAGGTGTGTGAAGGAAATCAACGGTGTGTTTGTGAGGGAGTGTGGTTTAATTCAATGGGGTCACAAGAAGAATGAGCCATGGTGGAGACAGAGATCCATTACATAATTGCTTTGGAGGGATAGCAATAGTGAAGGCATGGTTCTAACCTACAAAATTGGCCTACCAAATTATCATGCTTTAGTAATGAGAGCTACCACAGGCCTCAGTCTAGATGAACTTATCAATCTGCTTTTCCTTATCTTATCTTTGCACAATTACCAATTCAGAAGCACAACATAAATTCAAATGAATATAAAGTCAAAATATTCACCCCCACCCCCAAATTAACAAGCTCCTGCTGCTAAACTTAAGCAATAGGGAAGAAAAACTATTTAGAAGCAATGTCTATTGCAGCAAGGCTGATTGAGATTTACAAGGTGGAAAATGTTGATCCAATAACAGTAATTTGCTCCAATCACTCTATGTTTCTTGTATCATTAAAGAAACAAGAGGCTTCATTTTAGTCAATACTAGGCAAATCAGTGATGGCATCTCAGTGTTTGTGGGATTTGTTTTGCTTGCAAGTATTTTACTCAGCCAATGTAAACATAAAATTTGAACTACAAAGTCAGAAAGGAGAACAGATACAAAGGTCATCTAGCCTACTGATTTTCAAGTTAAAACTGTAAAGCATAAGTGGGTCCTATCAGCAACATCATAATCAAGACTGTAATAAGGTGGCAGAAAAGAAACACAGAAAACATTTGGGGAATGAAAGAGAGAAAGGAGAGCAAAATAGAATTGAAGATTAGGACCCATCCAGTACTTAGCTGTTGAAATATACAAACAAGCAGAAATCAGAAACAATGTTTATAAAACCCAGCCTTCTGAAATTTAGTGCCCAAATGTGTTGGCTATGTTCACTGAAATTCTGGGAATTACATACCTGGAGTGTCCAAAACATTGTGAATTAAAAATTAACTGATCCATTCATTTTGGATGTGATTGCAGCTCAAAGAAGCATATCTTGAGCTGAGAACAGAGCAATTTCAAGCTCAAGACACTTCCAAGATTGTCAAATGGAGCATTCTGAATTTGAGACAGTTTAAAGTCAACACTTTAACACAGCCTTAATTTGGATGGCAAATAAGCAAACATGAGAAAATTCTAGGCTGGAAAATTCTAGACATCTGTTTACTTCAATATCTAGATAATAAAAAAAATCTTCAATTTCTGTATAAACCTATCAGCCCTTTGAGGTAGACCAGACTAGGAAACTAAAGTCATGTAGGCCTATACCACCTTTCTTACAAAGATATAGTAACAGAATCTTGTAAGTCTAAATATGTTTCCCCTCCCTCCTTTTATCTTCATGAGAACTAGGGAGAGTCTTGTCTGAGACATTTTCTCAGGTTACACTTCTGCCCTGAACTCAGATTTTTATCTGACTGCTTTGGTAGTGGCTCTTCCTCCTGTCCCTCAAAACCAGAATTTGTGGAAGACCGTTAGAAATTTCGTTCTGGTGCCTAGAAATGGAAGCCTCCAACCAGGACAGGCCTATAGGCTTTCAAGAACATTAGCTTTATACCACCAAAATAACCAAACATATAAAATTCAACAACAAAAAAAATTCCTTGATTTTATCTACACATGACCAGGAAAGACAGTCCTACTACTACCGGTAATAGGCGTCTTTCTGTTTCAGTCTTGGCCCATTTAACCTATATGCTTCCAACATCCAAATCAGTTTTTTGGTCAAGTTCAGTTACCAACTCAACAGTATATCCAGTTGTTTTCCTTGGCCTAATTTGTTCTTCAAAATGTTTTGCTACTATGTTGGTCATCAGCAACATTTTGAGATGAAAGTCGCTGATTCTGTGTTAAGCCTATGGGGACCATATATAACCAACAATTCCAAGGAAACAGAAATTTGCATCCACAGTTTACATGTGGTCATATGCCCACTTCTGGTCCAGGACACATTCTCATGCAAGAATAAGGTTTGATATCACTTTCTAAAAATATTCTCAATAACACACAATTTCCCTCCCCATTTTCCTATGCAATTTTCTCTGCTGATATGTCTGAAATGTCAACCATGCAGGCAGATGCCTAGACAAGCCACTCCATCCTCTTCCAATCAGAATTGACTCTAAGCAGCAAGTGTCAAGGCTTCATTCCAGGTACATCTCCTTGCTCCTTATTCCAAGTAAGGGAGGGAAGATCAAGTAAGTAGATTTATTGCAGAGAATTAAAAAGCCACAGAAAGAAGTTCCAGCTTTACAAAAAAATTTTTTCTCCCTGAAGTGACAATCAGAATCAAATTCCCACTTCACCAGCTTCAGCACTTGTAAGAGTAGGAGGCTGAGCCACTGAAGTGTCAGCTCCATCAATCAGGCAAGAGATAGAGAAAGAGGGATTAAAAAAAAAAAAGGACTAGGTTGCAATCACTTTTCACATCAAGTCATAAACTATTCTTTACAAACCAGTGGCTGAATTCACGCATCACACTAGCCAAAAAATATAAGTTCATATTATAACTTAGCACAGACTTTCCAATATGGGTGCCCTCCAAATCTGTGGAATTCAGTTTCCTGAATATGTAATAATGACAATGCATTTAAAGTTTACATATCTACTTAGAGAAAGCTGGTTCAGTATAAAGTGTGAATTGAGCCAAATCAAAGGGAGGAAAGAGGAAGATTCCATAAACAATGTCAGCTGCAGAGATAATAAATTATGGATACTAAAGAAACAGGAGGCTTTAATAAGACTTTAAGGGAATCCCATAAATCACTATGAGAATTTAACATTAAACTGAATATTAATTAATTGAATTTATATAGCTGCCCATCTCACTTGCATATGACTCTGGGCAGCGTACACAATTAAACAGAAACAATCCACATAATAAATAACCACAACATTCAAATTCATTTGCCCTTCCCATTTTTTTCAAACCATCACTGTTGTGCTAAGATTAAGAGGACTTGAATGTAAGATCCAGGGGTAGTACTAATGAACTATAATTTTCATTACACCTCTTACATTGCATTCCTTCACAAAGGAAATGAGACTTCCATACCAAGGTTAGGTTGGGTCCCCCATTTTCCAAAGTAATGCAAAGCAAAATCCAGACACTGATTTAAAAGCTCATAGCGAGTGCTTTCAAAAGCACAGAGAATCAGCTTCTTGAAACAATGACATGGTGTCACTGTTGACCTGGAGACTCTTTGACTTGGAAACTGCATGATGATCCGCATCACTTTGCGGAAGCAGAGGAGCTTCTGTTGTGGAGAGGCGCACTTGTTCAGCTGCCCCAGTTTCATCTAATCCAAATAATAAGCCTGCCAGATTTGGCCTGCAAAAACTGAAGTGATCACCAAGGGACAGACAAGAGACACACAAATTTTAACTCTTTGCTGACATCTAGCGGTCATCCAGATTTCTGCAGCATTGATCTCATAGCTCTATAGATACATCCAACTGCCTTTTGGTCAGGAATCCAAATCGTTATAGAAGTACATTCCTCTGCTCCAAGACCTAGTTCATACAAAGAACAAAATGGACCTAATCACTGTTCCTGATTGTGCTAGCCTATACAATTCATGGGGATTTTACAGCTTCCTTCAAAGAACTGCTGAAATTTTGTCAGATAATAAGCACCCCAAATCGTCCTTACCATTAGCAGGAAAAGTTGCAAGCACAACTAAAACTGGTAACCTAGTCTGCACCTTCTGTACTTTACCAAAAAAAATCATTATGTGATAGTTTCAATTGACCAAGGTCATGTTGGGCAGAAGAGATCACTATCTATGAACCATCTGATTGTGACCACAGCAGTGAATAAGTTAAATATCTTTTCAAATATTTCATGTTTGTTATTTCTACTTTGCATACTGGATGTTACATGACTGAAAAAGTTTATTTCATTAGTTTTATATCCTCTTCTCTAGAAGCTCAAGGTGGTGTACACAACACTTCCTTCTCTATTTTTTTTCCAGAATAACAAACCTGTTAGGTAGGTTGGAATGAGTATGACCTGCCCAAAGTCACCCAGTGAACTTCAACTTCATCCTGCCATACAACAAATGCAAAACTAGGCTGCCCTTATTGCTAACCAACTTTATTACAGAGTCAAGAGTGAGTTAATATGTGTGAGATCAAATATATTCTTGCCCATAACTATCCTCCTTGTTTCATTTATTTAGTATATTTCTGTGTCACCTTTCAGAATATTACCAAAGGACAGCAATCAAATTACATATATGGAAAATAGAACACAGCTATATGTTTATTTCACTGCATACTGAAATAGAACTTGATTATGGCATTTCCTAAGAATGCTACAGGAGGAATCCATAGGTCTCCTGATGTTGCTGAACTATGACTCCCAGTAGACCCAGCTTGTAAGGCAAATGGAAAAAGATACTGGCAAGCTACTTCAGCAGCCTCTGGAGGCTCACAGGTTCTCCAATGCTATTTTATTGTTAAAAGCTTCTGGCTGTTTTTCCAGTAGAAAAGTGACTGAACAGCAAACAATAAATGTAATATGCTACCTATGATCATATTAAGGTTGAGGGCCTTCCTTATATCTGCAGTAGATAAAGTGCAAACACAACAAACATAACAGAAACTTTAACTGGAGACACATAAATAGCCTTGGAAATGCATGCCCAAGTTAGGTAGGCGTGTGAAGAGTTGCAAGGAAGTTGAGGTCACCACTGCAATGCCACAAACACTGTGAGGCTAAGTTGTTAGTTGTGAAATAGACTCTTATCTGTTAGAACAAAAGGAAGTGCCTCATTAAATCTGTTACAGAGGAGCCTAAGTTAACAGCTGCAGCATTCAGGCTGATGACTAGAAGATGATTTACAAGTGAACAGGAGGTATCCACCCCCATTTCTTCAAGCATTTCCAGAAAGAGGAAAGCAGCTGAAACTATTCTGTTTACAGTTGTCAAGGGATGCGCTGGTTGCATTTATCACAGTGGTCAGCGGACAAGCTTCTGGCCATACGTTCAATAAATTAAAGCAGAAGGCCAAGCAAAAAGGCATGACTGAGCACAGAACAATTCCACCTACCTTCTTTCTACCAAATCAGAAAGCAGGTAAAAGTACATTTTGATAGAGGTGGGAAGGCCTGATGCTACAGCTGCGTTCACATGCAGCCACTATTAGAAAGGAACATGTATGCTAATACACATTGCTCAATTGTTTCTGATTGGCTATTCCTGGCAGGGAATACTATTGAGCAAACTGGAACAGCTCCCATGTGTTTAGCGTTAGGTACTAGCTAGGAACTCTGAGTTGTTGTTCTCCTAAGGACAACTCCTGGCTTATGACGCTAGCCTGTCTGGAGAGAAACAAGCCAGAGACTGCAGTTCACATTTGCTGCTAATGCTAAGCAAAGTACAAAACTATTTACGTATAACTTAGAAGGAAAAGGCAAGCTCTGTATACTCTGAAAATGATTCAGAAGTGCCTTGGATGATACATAAGCACAGCACCTCTCTATTCATTAAAGCAGCCACATCTTTTTCTTTTTTTTTGCCTTTGCAGAAGCCCCCCGAAATGCTGTCTTGATTTACAATTCCATGTTAGCATGCTTTCCTCTATTTGAGCTGCAGACAATAGCTTAAGTGAGAAGGCCTCCGGTATGGTGATATCACTTGTGCAGGAATTTGTTCCCAGGAATATTTGTTCGATGCCTATCTTCATGTTATTTTTACAACTAGGCAAGTCATTTAAAAACAATTCCTAGGCTTTTAATCTCTTGTATCTTGCTTTTATGACTCTATTTATTTTTAAAATTCCTTTGACTATTCCCATCCCCTCCCCCTTTTTTTTAAATTCAGTCTAGGGTTTTCATGCTTTTGTTTCCTCTAATTTTAACTTCTTGTATGCCTGTTTTAACTTCTTGTAGACATGTTGTCTGGCACGATATAAATCAAACTAAATTAAAGCAAAACATAATGAGTTAAGTAAGTTTCCAACTTCAGGACAGAAGTCTGGACTAGATGATCTTGAAGTATTTTAGATTTAATTGTAATTAGTACTGTCTTAGATTAAATGAATATTTTTTTTCTCTTAAACAAAAGGTAGATTATCTTAGAAATTAATGCCAAATTCTAAATAGTCACAGAAAAATCTGAATAACAGAAATGACATGAATGAACTCCTGAGTTTCACACTATCATATTATGCTTGTTCATTGACAAATGAAGAACAGAAATGCCCTTTAAAGAAATGAAAAGAGAAATAATTACTTGGAGTACATCCTGAAATAATAAGTTACTGGTGTTTGACTTTCTTCCCCCCAGGAAACTCAAAAACTGCTTTCAAGTTTATCCGACAAAGTTAATATTTGTTAGAACTGTAAAGATAGTTTACCAATTCCACTGCTTTAGCCATTCCACCAACTGCCACCTAATTATGTCAGCTAAACTACAGAGACACACCAGCATACACATTATACAGATGTTATTCTGCAGGAGCAAACAAAATCAGCATTGTTAAATTGCATAATTAAGTCCAAAATCCTACACATGCTAACTAAATTGCACCGCATTACAAGAATTGCAACAACTAGAATTACAGACACAGAGAGTGCTACATCTCAGTATGCCTCTGCAGAGAATATAACATCATGTGCTTCCAGATAACATAATCAAGGATAGGATTATTGTATGTGCACTCTCTAAATATTGAGGATCACCATTCCTGCCTCAGCAAATTATATGCCCCACACAACATAACAGTCTTAGGAGAAAATCAAATTTAATGCAGCAACACTACACTAGAAATATGCAATATGTTTTAAATTTTAAAAATATATAAAGTAGAAGCACTAAGGAAACTGGCATTTTCATCTATTTACAAAGTAATATTACCAGGAATGATTCCCAATGTGACAAAAACAGGCTGAATTTGTGCATTCTGCTAGATTAGGCTAAAATGAGGTTGGTACTTTGTGTTTTAATATATCATAGGAAACCAGCCATTGCCTGAGCAAATGGCCACTTTACATCACAATATGGTTTACTACTTGGATGCACTCTTTGTAGGAACACAGAAACTGTGCTTTGTTAACCTGGCTTCAGGAGTAAGCATGCTGTGTAAACTCAGCCACTTCCAGTTATTGTGCATGAAATAACTGGTGCATGAAAGCAAGCTTTCCAGCAAATATTACTAAAGAGTTTAATTCCCCAGAAATAAGTCTAATAAAATTAGCTGATCTTCCTATCTTATTTTTCCCAAACAAAAACCCACTTGAAGAAACAGCATGTGTAGCCACTTTCCACATGATCAGGAAATCTGATGGTATAGTGCTCCTGAACACATAGAGGAGAGCAGCTGTGTTCAGATCATCCATGTCACTATGGAGAAGTAAAGAGGACAGCCAAAGAAATTTGTCCCTAATACTCAAGTTTAATTACATCAATCCATATCAGCTACCTCTTCTCAACACTGCATCACTCACAAGAAGAGGTCTACATATGCAGTGCTGAAGTTCTGCTCACAGAGCTTTGAAAAGCTGCAGATGACCTTCTCACTTTTCCTATTGGACTTAGAGTTACCAGCAATGATAGTTCAGTAAAAAGAAACTAAGATATGGGCAGATGGTGTCCTAGCATTTTTCACTATCTGATCCCCATTTGCCTGGAATTATTATATGCTGGTAGAGGTTCCTGGTTGTTTGGGTCTTCTCCAAAGGGTCAACTAGACAGCAGTCTTGCAAATTACAGAATTAGAGTATACTGTTCTCCACTGTTAGTAAACTATGCAGAAAAGGCTCCCATAAAGGCATGCCAAGCCTTTCTAGCTTGTATTACACAGAGTTCAGATTATAGCTTTTCAAAATAATAGTTACATATTACAGAACTCATCTCATGTTACCCTACTTAAATCATTTAAAAAGAAAAAGGCAGGAAAGTTTAAGACAAGAATATTGTTAACTAAATTAAAATCTGTATTTTCTGGAAGGTTAAAGGGATACATACACAGCAGGTATTATCAGATAATGGACTTCAGCATATTGTGAATTCCCCACATCTGTTATTTCACTGACATTGGTATTTACTGAAGAAAAACCTCAAAAGGAAATAGGTGGAGCAGTTCAGTCTGAGGCTCAAAAAGGAGTTCCTCATACACAATGACAACAAACATTTTCTATCCTCTGCTGATCAATTTGCAAGGCTGCAAAATTCTAGGACACCCTGTAGTTTAAATCTTTACATTTAAATTTAAATGTTTAAATCTCTGGGCTTGAAAAATATACTTGTATTAAAGGGGGGGGGGGAGATAAAAATCAAGCTTCGCCTCTTCCCTAAATTGGCATTATTATTATTTGTAGGCTCTAGTCACCTTCTTTTCTGGAAACCCAGGGCATTGCCTTCAAAAATCTTCATTGCATCTTTACTCTGAAGCACCCACAACATCAATTATCTTGGGACAAAAGATTTGTTTACATTCTTGTGTCTGGTTTGCTGATTAATTGTTTTAGATCCTGGTTTAATTTTTTCCCATTTATCCTTCTACACCAAGAAAGGAATGTACAAACCATTCTCAGTATAAAACAGCTGATTTTGGATAGTCTGTGCCTCAATCCAAATACATGTTTCATTTGTCTTGGCCCGTGCATGAAAAAAGGCTATTTTTCATAAAATATTTTGAGGTGGGGAAGGAGGACAAGCAGGGAAAAACCAAGGACACTGGCACCAGTAGTGGCTGAGGGGAGAGAGGGAAGAGCAAAGCTTATCTTCGAAGCTGTTGCCCACATCTTCCCATAGCAGCTTCATTCTACCCTATCATTTTCCTTTCCTTTCCTTCCCTCCCCTCCGTCACCATAGATATCCCAGTGCAGAAGACATAAAATCCAAAAGGGCAATTTCCAGGAACTGAAGAAATGGAAAGTCTTCCCTACTTTTACAAGTAGAAATGCCAAGAAATTGAAACTGAGAGGTTCTACAGACATGACCTCTCCCCAAAGATGTGGCTGTCTTTGACCTGGTGTTGAAGTGTACACAGAAAAGAAACATTTTCTGGTTTTGTACACGGAACAAACCACCACTTTCTGAGAATTCTGCTCTGCTGTTTCAGGTCAGTCATGGTTTAGCAGAAGCAAAATCCTGAATGCTTTGGTTGTTTTGGGTTTTAGATAAAACAACCCTGACTGCTGAGAAGGGGAAGCCCAGTATGGGTTGACCTGTCTCTTCCTTTCTCCCCTCAGCAGCTACTAATGAAGCATATCCACCAGACCACTTACCTCCTCCCCCCACCAAATCTTCCTAGCATCTTCCCTACCCTCTCTTCCCTCATTCCCAGCTTGGCATATCCCACTGGCTTGCCATCTTTCTAATGCCTGCCCTTCCTTCTCTCCTTAACAGGTTTACGGGAATGTATGTATGTTCTAGAACAGTGTTTCCCAACTTGGGAACTTTAAGATATGTGGACTTCAACTCCCAGAATTTCCCAGACAGCATGCTGGCCATATCCCACTGGCATCTTTTTGTTATTCTGGGGCTCAGATGAAACAAAATTCAGATAGGGCAGTACGTACTCCAATGCAGAGAAAAAGGCAAGCACATCTCCAGGGAGCGGTCATGCAATCAGAAGATCCCAAATCCAGTCATTTGACATTCTAGTTTAAAAGTGGGAAAGACTTTTCCACTTGCATGAATCTTCTATTTTCCTCAACCTATATTCAAATTCTGTTACTTGGGGGGGGGGGCTCCCAGGTACATTTCAATTGTCTGTCTTTGATTTGAAGTTGTTTTAAAAATGCAGAACTACAAAAAATGTCTTACAAAAAATAAAAAAAAAAAATGTAATTAATAATAAGCAAAGCAAAAGATTATGAACCAAGGCATGTCATCTGTATATCAAGTATTAAACAATATATAAATTTTTCAAATTAAGAAAAAAAAGCCCTCTATTCTTGTAAAACTTCATGACATCTGTGCCAATGAGTAACATATTGTATCATTGTTTTCAGTATTAAAAAGCTTTCTTTCCAAAAATGGGCAAGTTACACATGTATTGAATCTAATACTTAATGCCTAGAATAATAGTACTTTTCCAATTTCTCAAAATAATTCTGTTTCCAATTCCCCACACACATAATAACCAATGTTCCTCAAAACAATCATATTCCAGTTTTGGAACATAATTCAACACAACTTGTTGAGATGAGTAGCTATAGAAATCAAACAAATAAATAAATAACATCTTTATCATTAAGAAATTTTCCTCTAAATCTACTTAGCTATATTATATATTATACTATACTATACTATACATTACTTCTATTCTACATTCTATATTCTTTTCTATGAATTTGACAGAGCAGAGGTACATGCCCAAGTTCAGGCCTACTCTATGGCAATAAAGATGTAACGTAAGTACAGGTAGTCCTTAACAATGGTAATTGGGACCAGGAACTCCATCACTAAGCGACAGAGTCATAAGTGTGACATCACGTGACCACGCTGACTTACGATGGCAGTTCCAGCTGCAGTCATTAAGCGAATCCCTTGTGGTCATTAGGCACGATGTCACATGATCTACATTTGTGGCCTCCTGTTAGCTTTCCCATTTACTTTGCTTGTTGGAAGCTGGCAGTGAAGGCTGCAAATGGTGATCATGTGATCACGGGACACTGCAGCCATCGTAATTGTGAGCCGGCTGCCAAATGCCCAAATCACAATGTGACCAGGGGGACGCTGCAAGGGCCACAACTTTGAGGACCAGCCATAAGTCTACTCATTCAGCACCGTCTTAACTTCAAACAGTCATTAACCAAGGACTACTTATATGTCTCCTCTCCTCTCTTACTGCATCAGCAAGTCTTCCAGTGGACCTCTTCCAGGTAGCCAACTCCCTTTTGGGTAACAAGCCATCCTGTTGATTTACAACCTGGGTGCCATGAGCCATTTGCTTGACACTTTGTTTGCAAACTCACTCAGGAAGGAGGTATGGGTGGGTGAGGCGAAGCTCAGAAGCTGTTGTTGGAGATGGGGCCAATCCTGAAGACAAAGTTTTTGAGGCCAGATTCCACTTTCTTTGGGTTTTACCTTTTATATTTATTGTATTTTTATACCTTGTTAGTTGCTGAGAGTCTTCTGATTGCAGCAGCAAACTAATGTGATAAACAAATACATATTAGAATATTACTTCAAAAATATTCCAATAAGATCAAATCATACAAGTTAATGACCCTCAGGTTTTTTTTAGATCAGCTATAATGAAAATGTTTTTAACATCATTTTGCCTTGGGGACCCTTTCTGGATTGATAGAACTCAAACAAATGAAATCAAACACTGAAAACTTACACATATGGCCTAAAACAGTATTCTCTAACTTACTATCCCCCAGAAATTTTGGCAGTGAACTTTCAAATTACCAGCCATCATTTATCATCAATTACCAGCCAAAAACTCTAGGAACTAAAATTTCAATGCATCTGGAGAACACGAGGTTTGAGATGCTTGACATAACATTTCATGAAACACAAATAGGATTTTTTGGCTAGGATATGTGGCGAAATCCCCCTACCAAAAAACATAGCTGTTTTAAAAAGTAGCAGTTTAACCCTTCGTGTAAAAAAGAAAATGAACTTGTGATTTATGGTTTTGATGATTAGACAGGATAGACTATAGAAAGAAGAGTGTCACGATATAACCTTAGAGAGATTAAAATGTAATCGTACTTATAACTGCTGTGAAGAAGATAGGAAACCACTTTATATCTTTTTTATATCTTTTTTCTACTTTTTTTTTCTTTACCTTCCTCTTTCTCTTTTTTGCACTTTTAGCTTTTTCTTTTATTTCTGTCTTTTTCTTTCTCCTTTCTCATTCTACTTTAGTTTGTATTAGTTATTATTAATACTGGCAATAAAAATTACACACACACACACACACATTGTTGCAGATAGGTATTAGGCTTACTTTCCTAAATACTCCAAAACATTTTGGAAGTGAACCCAAAACACTGTACAGCTCTAGCCTTTGCCAAACTTCCTTATTCTATTCTATACACTTCTAAAGTATTTCATTCTATGCCATCAATACCTCCATATTATATTCATTTATGGGTATTAATGATACAGCAGTCTCTATTTACCAAGCAGCAGTGAATTCAACCAGATGGGACAGATACTCCCATAACAGTACCACGTTCCCAAATCTCTTACACCAAGATAATTTCACATCACTGGCAATCTCCCATGACTTCCCCATTTAACAAGATCAACCATAAAGTCATAGACGATATCCCCAAAGGACCGAAAAAGTAAGAATGTTAAGGACTCTAAACTTACATCTTAAATTGGAAGTTTCCCTGAACACAACAGGCCTTGCTTCTGTGTTGCTGTCTATAGTATTGTACAAAGTAAGTATCAGATCTATGGCAGCAGACAGAGCTAGGGAAATTATTCTGAGAAGAGTATGAATTCCCAATTATTACCACCAAGATACTGGAAACTGCATGAGCCATGCGTTTTAAAAACTCATAAAAATCTTGGTGGTGGGAATGGCAAGTGGGAGACAAGGGGCCTGGACTAGCTTGTCCATGCTACTTCCAACCTGAACCACATAATGGGTTCAGATTTAAGCTCTACTGTGCCTCAGAGCACTAGAGAGTGGTAAAAACATCAGGGTACCTACATATCTGTAATGGAAGTAGCAATCTTCAACACATTCATTAATGATCTGTGTAGTTGAAACAGGCAAATGCATACAAATGCCTTACTTAACTTGATTATACTTCAACAACCCACCAGTTCCAATTACTTCAACATCTAGGCTTCTCTTCAAACTCTACACTTGCATCTGAATGCACCCACGTGCATTTCTACCAAAAAAGATGGTTTAATTAAGCACAAATTTTCCACATTCTATCTTTCTAAAGAATAAATGTATCAAAATATGCATCCTGTAGAGTTATTTTTAAACCGAAGGTGTTCCATATAGGATTAAAAGTATTTCCAACAGCTATAATGGAGAAAAGTGGACAAGCGTATTTGGGAGCATGCATTACTAAAATAAAATTGAATAACTAGGTTCTAAGCTAGCTTTCTCCATCTGGGTTGTTCTTCAGGTTCACAGACTTCAACTCTCAGAATTTCCAAGCCAACGTGACCATTGCTGAGAATACTTGGAGTTGACGCATAGATACCCAGAGGAATGTGCTCAGCTTGAGGAAGCCTATTGCAAATTACTGCTCACAAGAAAGATGTCCCACTGTCATTCTCCAACACTTCACTGAGCAACAGCTGTCAAGAAACAGAACTGGAAGTAACAATATTATTAGAAAAGGAAGTTTATGTGTTAAATTTCAAACCACTGTAACAGTGCTGTTTTGATTAATATGGTCTCACACCCCCTACAGTTTTAATATCTCTCCTCCCCCATCCCTAACCTCCTCTTCTCTTTTTGAGTTTCATTTTATCTGTCTTTTCTTACTTTCAGGTATATTTATATGAGGGTTTTCAGTTTAAAGGGCAAAAACACACAAGGTTATATGAAATGTGAGGGGGATGGGCTCTTTGCAAGATGTCTTCAAGCAGACACTGGACAGCCATCTGTCAGAGAGTTTAGTTTCAATTCTTGCATGGGGCAGAGTGTTGGGCTCTGTGGCCACTTCCATCTCTGTGATTCTATGAAACTGATATTTAAATTAGACTTGAAGAGTCTGCAAGCCAGACAATACGACTTAATGTGAAAAATTCAGGGTGAGTTGGGCACATTAACCATGCTCTCTCCACTTTTTAGTTTTTTAGTCTGCATTGTAGTTTTAACTTTTTAGCTTATTTTTAGCCTTTTGTAGTTTCTAACAAATATATACATACATATATAGATATATATAATGATTTTATAGTTTTTTTATCTGTAATGCCACCTAGAGTCACTTGTATACTGAGATGGGCAGCATATATAAATTTGAAAAATCAATCAGTCAATCAATCAATCATGCAGGTTATATGACCAACCAAACATCAATCTGTGCTAAAGGATTCCAAGTATTTCAAACACCTGGTGTTCTACAAACAATCCCCAACCAAGGGAACGGAGCCAAACATAAACGTGAGAAACTGTTAACTGTAACTAACGTATTGCAATTTTGTGTGAACATGCTTTTAGAAAGTGACTAGACTGGATTGACTGTTTGGTGAAATATGTTTTCCTTTTGATTTCTGCAGTGAAGCCAGACTGCCACTTTATATATGCATTTGTGGATTCTGATTCTATTTATTGCTTTCTATATACACAGACACACACACACCCCTCTTTCAACTGCGTGGACCAAAACATGGAAACTAATGCCTAAAACGTTGTGTAAACGTACAAGAAATTTCTACACTTGTCAATTTCAAATGCAGCTACTTGGGCTCTATTAAGAGTATCCTCTAGAGGCCTCATAAGTAGCTTCTGCAGAAGAAAATAAAACATTGCCACTGGGAAGAGATCTGGATAGAAGCTCACAGAGTTCCTTTGCATTATTATTTCCCATCATACTAGCAATTCATATTGCCATGCTTTCAGTTTTGCAGAATGTGAAGTGACAAGACCAACATCTCTCCTCTCTCGTCTGTGCTTTCTAGCACAATCCCTCTGAAGCGAGAAAGGAGGTGGGAAGAAACAATATGGAACGAGAATATGAATGAAGGTGAAGGTGAAGATGAAGATGAAGTATCAGCATGAGCTACTTTGGGTTAGGCATGGCTTTCTGAACTGCAGCTGAACAATTATTTTCTTTCACAACAATATTTAGAAATCACATTCAAGTTAAGTTGTATCAGTAATACTCTCTCTCATTAGCATTATTGTGCAATGTAATTTAAGAGGTGCTTTTCTGCTAATATCTCATAAATTTAGGAGAAAGAAGAAATGTCCATCTATATGGAATTAAAGCTTAAAGTTTTTATAGGAAGGGTACTGGGGTACTCCTGACATCAACTGCTTTCAAAGATGGGCCTGCTGACACAAGTGTCCGTGATTCTGTTCACAGACAGTATGTACTAGTTTCCACCTTCTTTCTGGATATCACTTCAAGAAGGGATAACCATTTAATATCATAGTAAAATGTATTTGAAAAGATCTTCCTATGCATGGGGATGGGGGAGTGAGTACCTTAATCCTTAAGATTTCCTCTTTTCTTCTAATAATAGAACTTGGCAGAATTTTGATATCATACTGGCCCTGCCAGTGAATAGAGGTGAACCTATCTGCTTCCTAAAGCCACAGGCAGCCCAAGCCTCTTTTTTATGACTTCTAGAGCTTTCTCTGGTTGCAACTGCAGGAAACTGGTGGTAGTTTTAAACATTTCAGGGCAAATAAACATGAAAACTAAAGACTTAGCCCTAAAATGAAGTCTTCGTCTTGTGGCGTTCAACTCGACAGCCATGCTGTTTTCTTATGAACAGTACTGAAGTGTTTTACCAATGCCTTCTTCAGGAAGCATTTTTTATTCCCAAATCTAGTCTACAGCCTTGCGGTTTCCTGGTGATCTCCCATCTAAGTATTAACTAGGTGTAATCCTGCTTAGCTTATTCAAGATAAGGCAACAAAGAAAACCCCCATCCCCTTTACAAAATGTAAAAAGGCTACATCCCAGGTTTGGGATGTTTGACATAAAATTCTGTGGAACGCAGGCAGCATTTTTGGCTAGGATGTGTGGCAAAATCCCACCACCAAAAAACAAAGCTGCTTTAAAAAGTTGCAGATAGGTATAATGCTTACGTCCCTTCATACTCCAAAGCATTTTGGAAGTGAATCCAAAACACTGTACAGCTCTAGCCTTTGCCAACTTTTCCTATTCCATTCTACACATATTTCTAAAGTATTTCATTCTATTTTATTTTATTATTATTATTATTACATTTATATGCCACCCATCTCCCCTAGAGGGTGACTCTGGACGGCTTACAATTAAAATGTGAGACAGTAAAAACAATAAAATATAAATATCCAATTAAAATAACAAGTAACAATTTTAGAAAAAAATTCTATGCCATTGATACCTCCATACTATATTCATTTATAGGTATTAATGATACAGCAGTCTCTATGTATCAAGAAGCAGTGAATTCAACCAGATGAGACAGATGTTCCCATATCAGCACCACATTCCCAAACAACTTATGCCAAGATACCTTCACATTACTGGCTGTCTCCCATGATTTCCCCATTTAACAGAAAATACTATCCCCTTTAAAAACTGAAAAAAGGAAAATCCTGGTATAACAGAGTTCCCATCCATCTTAAGACACTGTCCCAACTGCTGCACCCTTCAGTAAGTGTAGCACCAAAATACCAAAATGATGCCCTACCCTGGATTTCAGAAGCTGAATTTCAAGGATGCCAGTGAAGGCAGTAGACAATTCATCTCTTTAACCTTTGCAGAACAAGAACCTGTAATGGTTCCTTCAACCAATTCTGCTTCCTACAGAAAAAATGCACCTATTAACTTCTATGATATAATGGCTGGAACTGAGAACTTGACTTACAGTACCCTGCTACCATTTTCTGATCACTTCTCACACATAAATAAACAGCACCAATATCTGTTTGCTTTGGCAACCCCAGAGATTATTCTTTCAAGTGACCTCGGCAATGGTACAAAAAAATAAATAAAAGTTAACATGGTCAAATCACAAAGAATTTTGATAACCTCACCCACGAGGTCATGTATTCTCATCTGAAATCTAGCAGAATTTGGGCTATTTCATAATCTCGGGCTTCCAAGCTACACTATACTGAAAAGGAAAACACTGAAAGTGGACTTCTAGAACAATGTAAGTCACAAAATCGAGCTGGAGATTTTTTTTTCCTCTCTCAAGAATGAAAAGGCACATAAGATGTTGTATACCCATAAAACTCATTATCACCTACTCCAAACTAGAAATGCTGCCCCAGAATTTATTACAGCAGATTTTTCCTAACTGGCTTGGTAATGACAGGGACTGAACTGGTGCTAATTCCAGAATGGGAATAATATAAGTAGCAGATGTTGACTGGCATTCATGATTATTAATTTAAGAACACTAGTAGGGTGCATCAGAGAACCTGCTATATGGTTGGCACTGCATCCTTAATGCTGCATAAAGCAATTTTTCAGAGCAAACCTACGCTTTCAGCTAAGCCTTCAACTTAATGTGGTTTGTTGGCAGAAGCCTTGCAGCTATAAAATGCATCATCACGGCTGTGGAATCTCAGTGTGTGCTTTATTCCTGAGAGAAAAGTAGAGAGAGTGAGAAAACAGATGGTACCAACCACATGAGGATGCCATGGGAAATGCCATCCCAGTAGAAAGTCCTGCTTCACCCTTAAATATTTAAGAAAATTAAAAGCAATGTAAGTGATATACTGGGGTGAAAATATTCAAAATTATAACAGACTGAAAGCCACAGCCACTTAAAGGGGAGAGGATGGTGAAGGGGGAGAAGAGCAAGAAACTAAACAGAAGTATTGCTTGTTTATTGGAAACTGTTTCACGGGAAGTCAGTTCATTGACCTAAGTACCCTATATTTACCCTGTCATCAGAGTTCAATTCAACTCAAGCACAGGAACCTCTGACCCCAATCTAGGGAGCTGCTGGGCCCCTCACAAGGGCCCCATCCCTTCTCCCACAGGGGAAAAAGAAAATTTCTTCTCTCAGATCAGTAGCCGAATGGAGATGAACTTTTTTCCCCTGCCCACGAGAAAATAAGACAGTTTAAAAGTTTGGTTGGAGCAGGTGCAGAAGCATGAACTCTGTGAGCAAGTTCATGAAGGTGAAGGAATGCAGATCAGGAGGTTCATATCTGCAATGTAATGCCTTTGTTTGTCTGCATCTTGTCTGGTGAATTCAGGCCTCAGACCAAAATCAGATTCCCTACTAATTAATTAATTAATTAATACATTTATATGGTCACTCATCTCATATACATAGCTCTGGATGGCTAAGAAAAACAAACAGAAACAGGATAACACCTCCCTTGCCAGTAACTGGCCTTATGACAAAGCCTGAGTTAACGCAACTTGTTAATTCAATAGTGTGATGTGTCTGGTTTGGGCTTAGCATGTTACGTCAATCCCCAGCCAATTCTACTTTGTTCAACAACTGGCTAAACAAACCATAGCTTAGGAACAGGTATGAAGTCAGTCACCATAAGCTTCATTACAACCACACAACTTGTTATGGGCCAAGGGCTATACTTGCCCTGTGAATGGTGTGCTGGGGAATGGGCAGAGATCAACACAGGAAATAAATTTAAATTTATTTATTTATTTACACTTATATTTATTTTACATTAACAATGGCTCATTATTATTATTTTTCCCATTCTATTACAATATAATTTGGTAACAACTTTTGCAAGTCTCTGAGGACCTTACCAAAGACTTTTAATAGGTCATCACAATCAAGAGCAATTCATCTTTTGAATAAGGACAAAAGGACATGATTATGCACCTTCTGTGAGCTTGAATGCTACACTTGGTTTGGGTGACAAATCAAGGACCATCTTCCAAACAACCAGAGCCATCTGAAAGGCTTAAGGCACTGCTCTGTGCAGCTTTCAGGCAGCAGCTGTTGCTCCACCTGATGGGGGGAGGGGAACTAATTAACATCTGTGCTAAGAATCCTGATAAATAGTGGGTATGTTTTGTTTTCCTTTGTCCCAAAAATACTTTTAGGTTTAGCAAAGAATAATGCAGGCACATAAAAACTACACCTACATTAATTCAAAATTCATTATCTCACTTCTGGAAGCTCTGAAATGGACTTTCATCTCTATTAGACAATCCTCTTCATAGAACATGGGTATCTTCTTAAAAATGCAATGAACCATTAACAGCTTAAAATAAGGTTTTGCTCCTTTATCTCTGAAGACTTGCTGTATTCCAATTAGTCACATTTGTTGCTAATTTAACTCTTAGGGCTACTTAAATGCCCTAAGAGAAACACACTTATCCTTAATAGGTATGGGAAAATATTTTTTTTTCAAGCCATGAATAAAATCACAACTGGGGCTATTTCCTTATCTTAAATTCCATTTATGCCACACAACATTTGCTTGGAAACTATTTTATGACATGTCCTGTTTGGGATGAGGTTGTACTTGCTCAGGAAACACAATTTAGGGTTAGGGTTGATTCCAGCTGTCACTGGATGTGAAGCAGGAAACGTAGTACGTAACACATTTGGATAATTCCAGCTACTGAGACAACTACAATCCTTCTAAGTTGAAGTGGACTTAGCAATTTATCTGTTTCTTGGTCCCTAATCCTTGGTCATATCCCTTCTTGACTTCTGAAATGTGTTTTATATGGGACTGGCATTGGAAAATGACTTCAAAGTGCCACTTAAGCAAAAAAAAGAAAAAAGAAAAAAGAAAAAAAGAAAAACTTGCATAAAATGGTATAAATCTTTTGCCCACATAAGCGAAATGTGGGAGTCAGACTCCTATCAGATGCAAGGTACAAAGATCATATGATGCCTATACTGAAAGATCTGTTCCAGATCCCTACTGAACATTTCAATGGTTTAAGGTCTGGTTTAAACTATCTCTCCTGCTATGAACTGCCTTGTTATTTGGGAGAGGCTCTTTGAAGATTCCCCCGCTGCTAGAAGTCCACCTATTTAGTATGCAAGAGAGGACTTTCTTGTGGTTGGCCCCAAGCTATCAAATGCACTTCCTAAGGATGAGTTTGGCCACCAATCTTCCAGTATTTACTAAAATGGTGAAAAGCAACAACCCCACGCTCCTTTTACCCAACTTTTATTCAACTGATTTTGACTTTAATATTGATTTTAATTCTGACTTATTTTAATTGTATTATTATTTGTATTCTTATGTTACATTATATAAAACCAAACAACCCCAAACCTCATATTGTGATGTGTAAACCTGACTACAATCTTAGTAATACGGTATCTCAAACTGTTAGTGCTTAATAATTTGAAATATAAACTAATCAGTCTGCAAAGTGTGAGAACACATTTCCAATTCTTAGGTATCAGACCCCAGAAGGATCAAACTTTCAACAAAAGAGAAGGAAGCAGCAGAAATTTAGCTAAGATATAATGCAGTTGTAAAAAATGATACCAAGCTGATTCTGTGAACACACCTCAACCTAGAGAGTGACACTACAGCTTTTGGTCTGAAGACAACATGTGGAAGTATGGTTTCCCTAATTGCATACCATTCCTAAAGGTCAGAAATACATTTATGCTTCGGAAATAAACTGTGCAGGAACTCAACACATCTCAAGCAAACCTCTTCCTAGTAGCCTCCTCCTTCTTGCTAAAGCATATTAATTAACAGATCAGTTAATTTTCACAAACACCAAGCAAAACCTCCCTCTGAGATGGGCTGACTTTTATCAAAATAATCTGATCCTAATCTAAAAAGACTGTTGGCTCCTGTCTTCAGTTGCTAAACAAATGCCTAAACTCTGCAGTGAAATGAAAGATGGCACAGAGGTGGCATTTAGGCTTGATTAAGTAGCCAGTTCGACCTTGATCAAATCTACAGTCAAAAGCTTTACAAAAAGCTACAGCATTTATTTAGAGTTTTGTACACCACCCACTCCTTTAACAGCTCACGGTGGATTACTGAAATACAATCAAAACAGAAGAATATAATTAAAACAAACCTTAAAACATAATTAAAATAGTTTAAAATAATTAAAGTGTTAACACTTAAATAACAAATGAAAGAACTGAAAGGCCTTGTTAAATCTCCGTACTGAGTCACCTTTTAAGCTGCAACAAGACGACTTGCTTCAACTCCATTAGCAATCTGTTCCACAACATGGCCCCTGCTATAAAGAAAGCAGAAATAACTATACATGTGAAATCTATCTACAGCAGGAGCCACAAAATGTGCCCCCTTGATAATCTAAGAACGTAGGGAAGACTGCATGGGAATAGGTGATTTTGTAAGCAGCTTGGTGTGAAGCCGAGTTAGGCATTCTATACTATTAAGAGCAGCATGAATTGGTCTTGCAGGGCAACTGGCAACCAGTGAAATGGTTTCGGTGTGCAGATTATGTGGGATGGGACCTTCAGGAGTCATTTGTTTTTAGGATTGTTTTTATGTTGCATTTTAATGAATTTTTATCTTGATGTAAACCACCCAGAGTCATTTCACGAGATGGGCAGTGACAAATTGGATAAATAAAAATAAATAAATAAATAAATCATTCACTACCTGTGAAATTGCATTCTTAATCAGATATAATTCCTGGACTATCTTCAAGGGACATCCCACGAACAGTTCATTGTAATAATCTGCCTTGAAGTTATTAGCACAGATGACATTGAAATGACGTCTCCTGCTAAAAAGTGCTACTTGACACAGATGTTACATGGCTATCCAGCATCAATCTTGGATCCTGGAGGACTCCCAGATTGCACACCTGCTCAAGGGGGAGCATATCCATATCCAGAACAGACATTTCTCCAACTTTCTGTAACCACTCAGAGGAAGGAATTTTATTTCCACAGTAAAAGCAACCAGTTTTTTCAACAGTGGCCCCAAAGTGGTGTAATATACTTGCAACTCAGGTCTTCTATGAATTCCTTCTACTGGAATTTTAAATGCTATTAAGCGGACTTAGGTAGCGCTACATGCTTTCTTAGCTTTGTCCATTTCTTTTTTAGTATGCTTGGACTAAAAGGTTCTCTTTTTTTAACGTTTTATTGTACTGACATTTAATATTGTTTAAATGTCTTTTTTATGAAGCTACTTTGAAAAGGATGGTATATAAAACATTTATATAAATAACTAATCTAAAATCAGCCATGTTAGTTGGGCAAGCTAAAGGTAATCTTTCTGATTACAGTGCAGTAGTTCCCAACTCTTTTTTAGTCTCCAACCCACAGTAAAGTTAATAGCTTGATAACAAATGTATTATTTTAAGATGGTTCTCAGTGTAAGTCAGCCTTCCTTATTATGCAGGCCCACCAAATTTATTGATTTCAGCTCCCAGATGTTCCCAAATGCTACCATGATCCTTCTCCAAGTCTATTAAAATAATGGCATCCAGGCTGATATCAATCTAATTCTATTCACAAAGTGTCTACCAAATTCATTGCAACAGGCAAGCCTTTACAAGTCCAAACAGTTGCATTCCACCATCTAGTTGAAGGGACTCAACTCACGTTTGTCATGAGTGCTACACTAAGACTGGTTCATTGGCCCAAGAGATGCTATATTGAAGCCTTTTTGTGCATTGCTATTAAAATTAAGAGTATTAAGGCATGCAGTTAAACATGAAGTTATTTTTTTTTTAAAATGCACCAGAAAATTGCAAAAGGAACACTTCATTTTGATCACTTAGTTGGCAGCATTTTTCATTACCAGATCACCAGTATTTGCTTTTTATTACTGGACTGATGTTATAATCCTACTCCACCAACAGTAGACCAAAGCCTGCTTTTCTTTTCTCCCCTTGCAGAGAGGAAAAGATTTTCTTTCCTTCATGTTTTTTTGCTTCTTCTCTTCCCTTTCCTAGCCCGGCAGAGTCCTTCTTTCCTTCCTTTCCTTAGCAAAGAATCTTTCTTGCTTGTAAGAAAGTAGGGCAACCAGATCCAGCCAGATTCTCCCTTGTACTTTTCCTCCCACAGGAGGCCCAACCTCCAGGCCCATCTTTTCAAGCTAAAACTCACATTTCTGCTGCCTCTTCCTGGAGAGTTCATCACCACCTCTGACACAGTGGCTGCCATGGAGGCCAAGAGCTGGCAGGAAGGTACTGCTTGGTGCAAGAAGCTTCAGGACACCGTGTAGACCAGCTAACCAGACTTTATTACGCTATTTCCAGGCAATCCACTGAGTCAAGGCAAAATGAGTTGGGAGTTGGTCACCACTAGACAGTTCCTCTCTCTGGAGCACTTCTCATGGCTATGCCTGCACATCTACATAGTACTATGTTAAGCAATGAAGTGAAGTAGCCCTCTAAGTCACTTTCTGCAACTTCAGACCCTATGCAGTATTACTGCAGGATGCATAAACTGATTTAAAGGGCCACACAAGGCCTACACACTGCAAATTTGAGATCTATGATCTACACCAAGGAGGCTCTTTGTTACACAAAGGGGTCCTGCTGAAGAACACTATGCAGACAGCAAGGGAAGATGGAATATTCTGCATGGAACAGTGAATTTTGCAGCATTTGAAATTTTCCATTCCATAAATTCATTAGTAATAATGAAAGGATCCCAACTGCAAATATAACAGTATGCAAAGTGTGGCAGCTTCAAAGTTTAATTTATGCTTTTCAGGTAATTATCTCTACCAAGTATGTGAAAGAAATATCTCATTGATCAGAAAATTCATCAATGCAAACTGGGAACTGTCTATGTAAATTATGCTGTGGAAATCACCTTCATTTGTATAAGGTTGTTCCCCAATTGAAAATCTTCTGCAGAAGCTATCACTACAAAATGGTAGCTGAAGAAGCCATCTCACCTGTCACTTTTATCACAGAATAGAACTGAAATTAATTCTTTTCTCTATCATGTCCTATACATCACAAATCATGATGTTATAGCTCTGAGCAACTCTGATATCAAGGAATCATACTGGCTCTACTGCAAGCCTGGAGAGTTACAGGGTAACTGTACCAATGACCCTGGACATCAATTGATTCCAAGCAGAGACCAGTAAGCTGATAAAAAGAAAACCTCTTTCAGAAGGCTGTCTGGAATTATTTACCATCAAAAGGAAAACAAAAGGAGTGTTGGGAGTTGTAAGGAAAAGAGAAGATATTTCATATTTCTGGAATGTTACACCACACAACATTTGGAACGTAATACTGGCTGTACTTGAATAGCCATGCTCTGTAACCATGAAGTTCTTATTACAGAACATGACTACCCATGAAAGGGTCAGGCCCCCAGGATAGTATCTGGGCAACAGCTAATTCCCACTCACTCACTCACTCACTGTCTCTCACACACACACACATCCTAAACTTTCCCTGATCATGTAATTAAAGATTGAGTTTTATTATTTCTTCTCCCACTTACTTACCCAAACTAAAGAAGCCTAGGGAAAAAAAATCTGCAAACTGCAGAAATACAATGACTGGATTCTTAAATCACTCTAAGTCATACTGTGAATTTATTTTGATGCACTACAGTGTGTGAACCCATCTGCTGTGGTTTGAGCAAGTTTTTATGACAAGGTGGATTATCTGAGGCTCCTCAAGCCCCTTTTTTGCATTCCTTGAACCCCATCCAAAATTTATCAGCCAACATCACTGCTGAAACTGGCAGTAAAGTTTCCCAGCATTTTGAGTGGCAAATACAGTAAACCCTTGATTTGACAGACCTTGGTTTAACAGACTCCAGATGTAACAGGCAGAATTTTAGTCTGGTAGCACCTTGAGATATCAGACTTGGCTGTTATCTTGGGAAGCAGTCTGGACAATGGTGACCGCTTCTCCTAAAAAATGGTTTGCCATACTGATTCAAGAGCTGGGTGGTTATAGATTTGAATCAGACGGAGTAACTCTGCAGCCATCAGCAAATACAAGATCTCCAAACATGGATGAAGATGTTGCTTCATGACACAACACAAACCAGAACACTGAAAAATAATAAACCCACAGCAGCACTTTCTTTCACAACTGGGAGTAAGAAAGCTCCGCTGAAAAAAAGGCAAAAAAGAGTTATGTACTTCCCTCATTCTCTACCACTCATTTTCCTACTGAAAAGTTTTCCCTGGATGGTTTACCAAAAGGTTTTTTTGCATTATGTGGGAAGGTAAGAATTGGTCCAGTTTTGACAGAAATATAACCACCATTTGGGTACAGGGGCAGCTAGGAAAGAAAAGCTTAATCCAACGTAATTTATACCTCCCAAGGGCCCTTCAGAAGGCAGATGGAGCTGTTACACATATCTGCAGCTGGCCCCCACGTCAGAGTAAGTCTGAACTATGATGCATCTGTGCATTGCATCTGCCTTTCAGAGAAGAACACCATCAACCAAACAAGATTTCCAAAAAGTTTCTGGCAGAACCCAAGCCAGCTCCAATTACACCATCCCACTGACTGTAATGCACACTGGCAGAGACTTGATGCCCAAAGGCATGCTTGTATATTTTATTAACAAAAAGGAATTGCGAGAAGTTGCCAGCCTATTCCTCTCCTGGGTAATTCAGTTCCCAAAGCCACACACAGCTCAGCATGCAATACAGACTTCCAACAATGCTAGCAAAGTTTCTGAACTCTACAACAATACTGTGGTTTTGACAGGATCGAGTTCAATCATGATGGCACAGTATGACACTTGTAAAGTAAGGGCTGAGAAATATATCCAGCAAAACATACATGCTGATGATGTCGTATATACAGATTTTCCTGTTGCACAGCTTGTGCCACATTTCAATGTTGTTTCAGCAACAGATACCTAGTATGAGTTGCAAAATTGTTCTAATCTATTCACCAAACCAGTTCTTTAGATTTATGTCCAATATGTTTTCTGTAACATCAATTACCCTAATCTATTTAATAAACAAAGTTCTGAAAAGAAAATTAAATGGAAAATTGATATAACAAAAATAAAACATATTCCAAAAATGCAAATATACCAGTACTTAGGATTTCCCAATTTTCAACTGGAACCTAAGTATAAAACCTTTTATATAATCACGTACACTTAAAAAAGCAGAACTCTGCAACTGATGAAATTGAATGTCCATTTAAAACTGGAAAAAGGAATTTATGAATCATTATATATTTGCATATTTAACTGTAATAGAACTATAGAGCTTTTTACAGAATTTGACAACATGACAGTTACAGATTATTATTTAAACTATACAGATAAATATCAGGGTTGTGTGAACTGTTCAAAAGAGATGTTTGGGAATGTGGAGGAAAATATATAAAGCATCTGTTTTCAAATTGTTCAAGTAACCACATCTTTTTCCAGGTTATGTGGGTGCTTCAGAATACATGTATACGGACAGACAACCAAAAGCAATTTCCAAAGCAACCATGGCTGCTTTTACAATTAAAAATTTGTGCCTCATACATGTTCCCCCGCATTCCAAACCACCTATTTCGGTTATTTGCACAGTCCTAATAGGCAAACATAGGCTGGTTCTGTTCAAGTCACTCAATTAAATTTTATTTATTTATTTATTAAAGTTGTATGCCACCCATCTCCCCCAGCAGGTGACTCTGGGCGGCTCACAATGAAAGTAAAACCCACGAACAGTTAAAAAATAAATACCCCCATAAATTAAAAAGTCAAACTACCAAAACAAGCCCTATACATAAAAACTAAAAACATTCAAGATGATGGGGAAGTAAAATCAATTACCTCACAAGCCACTTCCACTGGTATGAGCCCCCATCGGGCCCCCAGGCCATCTAGCATAGCCAAGATTTCACGCTTTTCCTGAAGGCCATACGAGTGGGGGCACACCACACCTTGGGTGGTAGGTTGTTCCACAGAGCGGGGGGGAAAGCAGAAAAGGCCCTCTTCCTAGATCCCACCGGTCGAAATTCCTTGACTGGTGGAGTCTGCAACATGCCCCTTCTGCTGGACCTAGTGAGGCGGGCTGATATAACGAGGGCAAGACGGCTCCTTGGATAACCTGGTCCTGTGCCATGAAGGGCTTTAAAGGTGATAACCAACACCTTGAATTGGACCCGGAAGCAAACCGGCAACCAATGCAGCTCATGTTACAGTGATGTTATATCGGACCCCCTGGGGGCATTCAAAACTGCCTGCGCCGCTGCATTCTGTGCCAGCTGTAGCTTCCGGATACTCTTCAAGGGTAGCCCCATGTAGAGCACATTGCAGTAATCCAACCGGGAGGTGATCAGGTCATGAGTGACCATGTGGAGGGCCTCCCGATCAAGGAAGGGGCATAACTGATGCACAACATGAAGTTGCGTAACTCCTGTCAGTTACTAACCTAGTCAAATCTTCTAACAAGTAGACCTGCCAATGTACAATCACACCCAATGAATCAATGTTGCCATTTATGGAACACAGATTGCCAAAATTCCTTTCAAAGATGCTTGTTATCCCACAGGCCGCTGCAATGACAGAAGAGCGCCAGAAAGATTCATGGCTTTACCGTGAGCACCTGCTGGGAAGGGAGTGGCACTGAAATGACAATGACACTCATGCAAAATGACACGAGAAGATCATTCAAATAATCTGTGCAATGACATCATGATATACACAATATCAACTGTGGGTCCTGCAACATAACTGTGGACATCACCATCCCTTTCCCCATTAGTCAGTCAGAAAGCAGAAGCATGGAAAGGTAATGAAGAAGGAAAAAAGGAGGGGGAAACATTTCAAGGTTCCATTAAAAAAAAAAAAACCCTTACAAACTGCCAGAGGCATCCCTAAAAGCCTCTCCCTTCCAAGTGCAAGACTAGCCCTCCCCAACCAAGAGCTCACACTCCCTCTCCAGGTCCTTACAGGGAAAATCCAAGTCTTCAATGACAGAGAAAATTAACAGGAAAGGAGACAACCATCCAGCCGCAACAAGCTTTGTAAGAGGCCCACGGAAAACCCAGAAGGGTGGCGAAACAAGTTTTATTTTCCATAATATGGAGACAGAAATGGCAGACCCCAGGAAGGGACAGAAGACATAGAACCCTTTTCCCATCGCTGATTCAGGATACCTAACCACTGTACTACATAGAATTGTTTGACCCGCTTTGAGGTTTGGGCCCATGTGCAAATCTTTTCAGAATTTGGTGCACAAGTTCTGCTAAGGTTTGTTCGCATTTGGAGTGACTGGTGATAGAGAAATATTTGCAAAGGATTGGTGACCTGACTGGCCCCTGCAAGCAAGTATTGTAAGGAGGAAATTTGGGGGCTGCTAGGACTCAAGCAGTGAATTCTGTAATGAGATCTTGATTTTTCTAGCTGCTTTGTGGCCTCACCTTTTTTCCTTAGGAAACTGAACAGGTAGAGCAGGGCAACCGTCCCATTTTTTTTTTAATTGGGTTACGGCATTTTTAAATCCAGGATTCTTTTTTTTTTTTTTTTGAGGTTAAACTGCCCTTCCCAACTTTATGGCTTATTGAGTTTAGGTGTTCAATCAACATATTCACTCCACCCATGACTCAGTTAAGAATGTCAGGCAAGCAGAGCCATTAATTTCATTTTTTTTCTTTGAAAAGAAGGTACAAGTACTTGTATTCATTAGCCCTCTTTAAACATTCCAGTTTGCTCTTCCAATGTTATTAAAAAATTCAAATAATGTGAAAAACCAACTCAACTAAATGGAGTAGGTTGTGCAAAATCAAAAAAGCATATGCAAATATAAACTGCTATACACACTCATCTTCAAATTAAATTGGATTCTGCTTCTGGGGTACAGAATGAAGAGAGTGAAATCATGAACATTTACTGTACAGTGAAACCCCAATTTACTGGATCTTGATGCAGTGAATCAAATTCCCAATCTATTTACAGAATTTGCAATTTGCATAATAATGTCACCAAAGATGACATGCCCTCCAATTTAATGGACAGTTAGAAATATTGGTTCTTTAAATCAAGGTTTTACTGTATATACCTATGCAACAAAATATTTCAATTCACCTGAACTTTATCTACCCTTGTACATCATACTGATACATCTGTGGGTTGCTTAGGCACAGGAATATAATTTTCTGCAAAGCACCAAACTAAAACTTAAACTATTTTCAGCAACAGTTCAATCTACAAATTCTTCTGATAACTTGGAATGTAGACTTGCTTGTTCTTAAAGAGGTTCTTTATCATAATTAAATATTTTGAAATCAGCTATTTCTCAGAAGATAAATTGTTTTTCATATTGGAGTTTCTTAAGCCATCATGTCCACTTGTTAGGTTTTCTATTTAATTTAGAATAAGCAGAAGCCAGTTTAAGGAAGAAGCTATTTTTATTTGGATTTAATTTCTTACAAACTGGATTTAATCTCCCCCTTCCCCAAATAGCCAGCTATATTAAGTGCTTTTAACAGTGGGATAAATCACAAAAGCAATCAGGTCAGCTATAAGGGGAAAAAAGATCTAAGTTCCTTATATATTTATTTATAAATTAGATTAATCAGGCTACCTAATGCAACAGTGACATATTAGATCAACTAATGATTTACAAACTACTGCACATAAACTGGAAAACTCCTAATCAGGCAACATAGTTTAAATCCAAGAAAAAAAGGAGGAATGATTTAGAGGAAACAAAAACAGTGTGAAATTATGCTCATAGAGGCATCAATGATACGTATAACTTCTCTTAAAATATAAGGAAAATCATCCAAAGTAAGCTACAGAATTAATAGTTGCTCTTCTGTACAAGAGGATGAGAGGTTAGAAAGGGTGTTCCAGAAATAAAGTGCAATAGATATTATATTAGGAAATTACTAATATTTGGATTTACGGTGTATAAAAGTGTACTTTTTCACATAATGAAGGAACATTTTCCTGCCCATTAACAACAAACTTTTGTATTGTGTACTTGCCATGTCCATGGGCTACATAAACAGATTAAAGATACAAAGATGGAAGGAATTTATTCTCTACTGTCTCCCTCATCAGTAGTTAATTATGTTTCCAAATATCAAACATGAAAATTTTGCAAACCATTTAGAAAGATCCCCTGCTTTAGAGCATTTTTTGTTTGGAAAAATGGGGTCTTTTTTTTAGAATGGATTTTATGCAAAATGTGTAGTATGAACAATTCAGTAAAACATCATTTACTGAATTAAATAATAATGCTATTTCAAATAATGCTATTTCATGCCAAGCATGTATGGACTACAACTGCCAGTAAAGTAGCCCCTTCACACCTGGAGGAACCAGTTTAGGAGAAATTGACCAAGAAATTGCTCTTATCTTCAAAAACAAGGTACCCTAGATATTCATGATGGTTGCTAGCTTCTTCTGATAGCTTTTGAACAAGTTTATAGAGTTGCTAATCATGTTGTTTGTTCAAACAAAAGAGCAATCTTGTATGAGACTGAGGTGGGAGCAACAAGGTCTCTCACTTCAGTCTCAGTCTTCTCTGTGGAAGCTGTTTCATTGGACTTTTCAATATGCAAGATATACGAATTCTCATTGACCCTCCCCACTAACAACATAGGAGGGGGAAAGAAATGAAAACAGTGAATGTTCGTACTATTTTTGCTTGCCTTTCTGATCACAAAAGCCAGTCCTGATCACAAACTGCTGGTATCAGTTTCAATTTTCTGGGTGTAACCAGTAGGAACTTCTGATGAAAAAACCCCACTTCCACCAGTATGCTTCAACAAACAGGGGCCACTGTACCATGCCACCTCATACATAAAACTCTGCTCCAATGCCCCAATCTTATATACAGACACTCAACATGAGCTATCTGTAAAATGTTTATTTTTATGTGTTCTCAGAATGTGTTACATGCTTATCTGGGAGTAAACTGCCCTATAATAGGTCTTACTATTCCATAAATATAAGCAGGATTGCTCTGTACATTTCACACATTTGCCAGCAGGGCAATTTACTTATTTTATTTATTAATCCAGGTGGCTTACAATAAAATTAAAAAGACAGAAATCAATTCACTTCAAATTTCTGTAATAAACAACAACAACATGGCAGCCCACAAGTCACCAAATACATAGAAATCATGTGCCAAATGCCCAACTAAATAATACAGCCTTTGCACCCTTGCAAAATACCAGGACGAAGGGTGCAAGACACAGCATGCCATGGCTTAAGGTATGGGGCATCACAGAAAAAGATGAACTAACACAGGGATAGGCTCCTAAGCTTTCAGTCCATACATGTACACACATCCCACTTGGAGAAGACAATCCCTCATGTATCACAAAGCCTGGTTACATGGGGCTTCATTAGTCAAAACCAGCACTTTGAACTGGATTCAGAAACTTACTGATAAGCAGTGACACAACATGAATGTATAAGTTATATTACAGTAGCAGAACTAATATAACTATTGCATATATTTCAACTTTTTCTGAAAAATGTCATACCTCTTGGAGGAAAATGTCATTTTTTCAATGACTTCACAATTTTGGGACATTTTACACCTCTCAGTCAGACATTTCAGAATATGCTCCTGGGGAGAATAAGGACTATTTAATTGCTAATGCTTAAGTTTTAATTGCTATAGCATCCCATTAGCATGCATGCTTGTTCAGAATATATACAAATTGAGAGAAAGTGTGCCTTGGTTTAAAATCAATTCACCCTGCAGCCATTGTATGCATGAAATTTTACATGACCATCAGGGTGGATAAAAATCATGAATTATTTAAGCCAGCAGACAATTTGTTATTGTTTTGAAAAACCAAATCAACCTCTCTTGATCAAGTGTGATCCCTCTACATCAGATTTACTTTCACAGAAAATAGTAATCAAACCATCCAGCTCTTGAGGCTAAGCATTTTGAAGGCCTGCTGACATGCTGAAATAAATTCCCATATAATGGGGAAGGATCACAACTTATCTCAAATGAGACTGATATTATTTTGCTTGGTTTTGTTTTTGGCTCCCAAGATATGACAGTCTGCAAGACACTTAAGTAAGCAAACACAGCATCACAGCCTAGTTACTAGGGCAAGGGATCGTTCTGGGAAACATAAAATTCTTTACTTCAGAGTACAGAAGAATCTGTATTTCCAAAACCCAGACACAAGCCAGAATACAAACACCAATATCTAATTTTTTCTGAATTTTGAGATGCTGACTTCAAACACACAAATATACACAAGTACAGTAAAACCTTGGATTGCGAATAACTTGATCTGCGAGTGTTCCACAAGACAAGCAAACATTTCTAATAAATTTTAACTTGATAAACGAGCAATGTCTTGCAATACGAGTAGTACGTGACGCCAAATGTCACATGATCACAACTGAGCCAATGGTGGTTCTCTCTCTCGCTGTGGGATTGTGGGTGATTGTCTCCCATGCTAGTGATAGTGAAAGTCATCCTACACAATACCCTCCTCTCTCTTGTCTCCCTCACACCAGCCACGAAGGTTTTCAAAAGTAAATGCAGGTTAATTTGTTTCATTTTTCTTTATATTTTGTATTTTCTTTATTATTTTGTATTATATTACAGTATTGTAATCATTTTTATATGAATATTTTTGGGTTGTGGAACGAATCATCTGAGTTTCCATTATTTCTTATGGGGAAATTCACTTTGATATACAAGTGCTTTGGATTACAAGCATGTTTCCAGAACGAATTATGTTCGCAAACCAAGGTTTTACAGTATTTTTTTCCAGTTTTTTTTTAAACTGCAAGTGAAGAGAACAGAATTTAAGTCGGGAAAAATGAGAAACCCCAGGAAATTATAGTACTACCCCTTGATCTAAGTGAAATAGCCATTAAAAATAAGTAGGAAATTTAAAGGGTTTTTAACTTTTGGGACCACACAAATATTTTGGGTCATCATAACCTCAGGCTGCCAGTCACTGAACTATGTACCCAACACCCTTCATCCACACCCATCAGGTCAAATCATGTAATGGCCAATCACCTGTGAGTGTGTTCGGAATTGTAATCCAAAGCACTGGAAGAGCCCAGATTGCCTGTGTGAATATTCATTAACAAAGAGGGCTTTCTAAACTTTGGTTGAGCTCAAGGAATATTACACATGCACACACTTGTCAACAAACAAGATAAATTCCATTATAGTAAGAAAATGACTATTACTAAATCATTACTTCACCAAGAGCTGAGGATCTTTCAGAGTACTAATGGTGCTTATGAAGTGGCTAGATTAAAGCCTTCAGGATGTCTCCTTGCTGATACTGCCATGCAAGGAAAGAAAATCCAAAGCTGCAAAGACAGAATTACAGTGGAACATGGAATGTAAGATGCATGTACATTCTCATCATGTTGGGAAAGCTCAACACCATGAAAAATGAAATAAATTGACTACACATTGTCTTCGGCATCAGTAAACTGGATTGACTGGGATACTTTTTACTGCTCAGGACATAAAAAACAAAGAAGGAACGGCATTGCTTTCATAGTTAGGAAGAGTATAGCAACAAGATCAGTACTGGGTTACAATGCAATCAATGCCTGAATAATACTAATTAGACTTGTGAACAACCCATTAATATGACAATGTTCAAGTTTATGCCGCACTAATGCAGAACAGGAGGTGGTTTGTACATTTTATGATCAAGTTCACTTAGAAATCAACAGAATATGCAAGCAAGGCGCACTGCTTACAGCTGGAGAGTAGAATTCTAAAATTGGAAATATTGAGGAAACTGTAGCTGGACAGTGTGGCCTAGGAAGCTGAAATGAAGCAAGAGAACAACTTATGAATTTCTATCAATGTAATGATTTCTTCATTGTTATCACAGCCTTCAAACCACCAAAGCAATGTCTATATACACAGATATCATCAGACGGAGTACACATAGACTATATTATTGGTATGGATAGGGAACCAGAGGAACTGTGGAATGAACATGAAGAAGTTGTTACAGATGAATGTGAAAAGAGACTGCCAAAGATCAAGAAAGAGTAAAGCAAAATGGATGTCAAAACAAATTGTGGAAATTGCAAGAGAAGACAAGTCAAAGCCAAGAAAGATAAAGATCTCAGGAAGGAACTTAACAAAGAATTTGAGAGAGCTGTTAGATGACATAAAAACCAGTATTACAGCAACATCTGTAAATACATTGAAGAGAGAAACAATCCTGGAAAAACAGCAGAAGTCCAAAAGATCTCTGAACTCAGATGGTTCCAATCTGAAACTGATATGCTAAAGGACACCAATGGACAGACAATAAGTGATTCAAAGATCAAACATGGAAGGAGTATACTGAACTTCTGTACAGTAGATATATCAAAATCCAAATTAGCTTAAAAGATTTAGGCTTTTTATATAAAATTGTTACTATTTATTTTAATGTGGATACAGTGGTACCTCTAGTTACGAACACCCCTCCTTATAAATTTTTCAAGATACGACCAGCTCCGGCCCCAAAAATTTACCTCTACTTGTGAACTCCGCCTCTACTTACGAACCGGATCTGCGGCCATTTTCCCTGCTGCCACGCGGTCGCGGCTTCCTGTGGGCGAGATTGCAGTAGCAAGGAGACGTTCGGTGAGGCTTGTGGTGTGTTTTGTGGCGTTTAGAAGGTTTTTGTGGTGTTTGGAAGGTTTTTGAGGTTTAAAAATAAAATGCATGTGTTTCAGAACTGTTTAGCCGTATTTACATTGAACCTTATGGGGGAAATTTGCCTCGTGGTGTGACCAAATTCGGAGGGCGGAACGGATTAACCGTATTTACATTGAACCTTATGGGAAACTTTACCTCAACTTGAGACCAATTCGAGTTGCAACCAGTCACGGAACAGATTAAGTTCGTAACTAGAGGTACCACTGTATTTATATTTTTATTGTTTTTATTGTTTCGGATTTTAATTGTAAGCCATCCAGAGTACCCTCTGGGGGAGATGGGCAGCATATAAATTTAATAAATAAATAAAACATTCTTTACTTAACAAGTATTTCTAGTACTAGGAGATGAAATTAGATCAGTTCTCTATTCATTGCCAAATGAGAAGGCTACAGGAATTAATGAAATATCTACAGAGCCGTTTTGTTGAGATGGGTGGCTATATAAATGTGACATATAAAATAAATACATTTTTAAAAATATGGCAAACATCTGAAGAAGAATCTGTAAAGATCCTAACCAAACTATGCCAGCAAGTCTGTAGAACACAGTGACCAACACACTGAAAGAGATCAACCTGCACACCAACAACAAAGAAAGAAAACTTAGCAGAGCATGCAAATTATCATACAATATCCTTAATTTCACTTGGTAACAAAATAATGCTTAGTATCATCCAATGCAGATTAGAACGCTATGCTTAGAAAAATGGGAATCCCAGAACATGTCATTGTCCTCACGCAAAACAGGTAATCCAGGCCAGGAAGCCACAGCCTGGACAGAACATGACAAAACAGACTCCAGTTTGGCAAAGGACTGACACAAAACTGTATACTCTCCCTTATTCATTCAACCTATATATAGAATATCTACCAAGGGAAGCTGGATTTGAAATTTAGTGTGATTTTAAAATTGGAGGAAGAAACACCAATAATCTGTACTATGCTGATAACACTACTCTAACAGCTGAAAATGAACTGTAAACTATAGTAATCAAAATCAAGAAGCGCAGTAAAAAAAAGAGGACTAAGATCAAATATATGGGGAGTTCTTAACATCCACTCGTTCAGCGACCATTCAAAGTTACAACAGCACTGAATGAGTACTACTTACAACCAGTACTTGTAGTGACAGCCTTCACAGCGTCCTCACAGTCACATTACTGCAATTTGGGCACTCGGCAACCAGCTCACAATTACATCACAGCGTCCCACGGTCACATGATCATCATTTGCGACCTTCACTGCCAATTTCTGACAAGCAAAGTTAATGAGGAAGCCAGCAGCAGGTTACAAATGGTGATCATGTGACTGTGGGACACTGCAACCACACAGGATTCGCATAATGACAGCAACTGGGACTGCCAAAATTGCCATCATAAGTCAACGCGGTCAGTAACATTGCACCTTACAACCATGCCACTTAGTGACAGAGTTCCCCATCCCAATTACCACTGGTAAGCAACGACTACCTGTAAAGACTACCAAACTCATGACAACAGGTACAGCAACCAGCCTTAGAGCTGAAAATTCCAATACTATATTAGTGGAAACTATAGTAGTCTGCCTTTTAGGATCAATTATCAACAGTAAAGCAACCAGAGGTCAAAAAATATGCCATGAACTTGTATTTGATAGAGTAACCATGAAAGCCTTGGGAAAGATATTCAGATGCTGTGATGTGTCTATACCTACACAGATTAGAATAGTGTAAACAACAGTATTCCCTATGACACTGTATGGAAGAGAAAGTTGGACCTTGAAGAAGCAGGATAGAAAGAATATTAACAGTTTTGAACTTTAATGTTGGAGAAGACTCCTAAGACTACAACAGATAGCCAAGAAAACAAACCAACAGATCAACAAACAAATCAACCCAGAGTCCTCATTTGACACACAAATGACCAGGCTCAAATTATCATAATTTGGGCATATTATTATGCAAAAACCCAGCTCCCTGATAATCCTCAGAAAGTAGAAGGAAAGAGAAGAGGATGACCAACAACAAGGTATATGGTCTCATTTAGTGGCATGGGTACAGCATTAGAAAACCTGAAAGACCAGTTAGGGACACATGTTCCTGGGAAAAAATCAATCTACGTGGTCACTAAGAGTCAATACTTAATGCCTGCCAAGGGTTCAAGTGAAAACACTAAAAGTTTTAATGCAGTATGAGTAAATGATATATTCATACTGCATTAAAACTTTTCATATTTTCACCTGAACCTTTGGCAGGCATTAAGTTATAATTTGATTTGATTATGTGCTATCAAGTCAGTAAGGTATCCAGTGTGTTGAAATGGTTAATGCTATTGACCTTTGGAAGACACAGGAATTCAACTTTATATTTAAGAAAGTGAACTTGATTACTCACATTCTGGCCTGGTTCAGTTTACCTATATATTATTTATTAATAAGGTATATTTTTACAAGTTTTCACAATACACTGAACCCATGGTCTACAAATCTCAACAACTGAGTACACACATTTCATTAAGCCATTTCATGGCATAGCATGTTATCTCAAGTCAGTCTCTCTCAACCCAATTCAACTCAAGAGGGTTATGATGAGGTGAAAATACTGTAACTTCTCACAACTACCAAGCATACCAACTTAGATTCCTTGAAGAAAGATAAAAGATACTCAAAAAACAGCTAATGATTTAAAATCAGCTTTAGCATTTATTGCTGAAACAACTTTAATGTCAAATGCAAGCCCCTATCTGCGTAACGTAGTTTAAAAGGCCTACCATACAACTTCAGAAACCCCAGCATAATTCAAATAATAAAACTCTAGTTAACTGAAATAAAACTCTTGAATAAGGCATTTAAAGTGAGGGGCAGGGGAACTATTAAATATTCCCTTGCCAGCCAGTTTTCTACTGCCAGCCCCTTTCCCAGCATGTATTTTCATTACACATAAGTACTTGTACAACTAACTCACCTCTACAACTAACCATAATGTTCCCCTCCCCTGTAACACAACAAACTGACCAACAGATCTTCTGCAGTTTCATTCATGCTCTTGTCACCTCATCTTCTTTCCACATATGTAGGAAAATAAAACCATTTTTGTTTAAAAAGGGACCACAAAACTGTTACTTCTGTTAAACATCTATTACAGCCATGTTCACTCAGCTGCAAAATGGAAGAGGGAGAAAAATAATAACAGATTAAATGCAAAATGTCAAGCCACAGAGCTTTGGGGTATTCTTTTACAAGCACAACTTCCTGGAAAGATTTACGTTAGAATAAAAATTCATCAAAGATCATAAAGTGCAGTTACCGAGCACTGGGTACTATAAGCGTCTATCACATTTTCCAAATAAAAAGGTGCTATTTTCGAAAAAGCCTTGTTTTGATAACTCATAGACCGAAAAATAAGTCACAAGCACTAAGCAGCCACATAACACCAACATTTTCCCCCCACATACACATCAACAGAGAAATGTCACAACTCGCTTTGAAGAAGGAAACACATACTTTGGATGTGTAAAGTTCAAGGTACAAAGCCTGGCTTATCCAGTTAAAAAAAATCTAAAGTAGCACACATGGGAAGCTATGGCCTAGGATCTCAAGGAGTCATGATGATGAAAAACTTCTAAAATTTCCAGAATCTGCTATTCAAAGGCAACTGCAGAAACCGAGGAAGATACATTACATAGAATCAGATTATTGATCCAGTTCATAGGGCTGTGCGCAAGTACTTCAGATGAAAAGGCAGAAAGGTGTTTCAGAGTGTGCAAGTACAGTATGAAAATGTAACTAAACTTAAACTCATCTTTTCCCAGGATTGCATGGCTACTTTAAGGAATTAAAGGCAGGGGCAACATTTGAGCTCCCACACAAACCTGAAGGTCTTGCATAACCTTACTATCTTAATTTACTGCTCTGAACCCTGATGTCTGTTTCCAGCTTTTCAGACAGAATCCTTGCCCAGGGACTCAGGCCAGGACGCTGCACACATTCCATGTATTCTACTAATAAATTACAGCTATAATGCAACTTTGGTGATATCAATTCTAAGCTTGTCCTCTGCTTCTACCTCAAAGACCACATGTTTGATTCTGACATCTGATGCCTAAATTGCAGCATTTGGACCCAAAATGACAAAGGTACGTTGCATCTGGCTTTGTTACATGTACTGTGCCTCTTGTAGATCTTTAAAGAAGCCATACCTTTTCTTGGGCTTCAACAGTACCTGCCCAGGAAGGTACTGCCCTTAAGAAGCTCAAGGGTGTGGTTTCTTTAAGAAGACACTGACATATATGGCAAACATGCCCACACCAATCTGAAGCATCTATTCCACTTCAGATCCAAATAACTAAAATTATCACAGCCAATGATAATTCTCCCATCCCTCATACGCACATATATTTTATCTCACACTTTTCTTTATTATCAGTTCCCTTAAGTTTCCTACCACTAATCAATGAACTAAATCTTCTGCAAGAGATGACAGCAACTATCTCCCACTACACTTAAAATTGTAAATTCTGCACACTTGAGGTCAGGTTATCCTAAGCAAAAAACAAATCACAAACCGTAACTATTTGGATAAAAAAATATAATGATACAGGAAAGCAAGGATAAAGCAAACAACTTACTCTCTTCTAAAAGATCCACAGTAAGTGCACATTGACTGGTAAGTCATGGCTCCCTTCCATATATTATAAATTATTCATATTTGTACTAAGTATATTCAAAGCATAAAAAGCTTTCACAAAATCTGTTGTGTGTAAATTATGTATGTTTCACCAATGTGACAAATATTCACTACAGTATTTTTGTTAGAAATTACTATTCCCCAAATCCATATATGAATATTAATAATGAAAAGCCAAAGCCAATACAGTACAGTGGTTGTGTGCTTACTAGGAGCAGGGAATCCCAGGTTCTTGTCCTCTCTTAGACATAGAAGCCATCTAGGTAAATTTGAACCAGTCACTCTCTCTTAGCCTTACACTGGGAAGTTGAAAGGCATCTCTTTACCAATGGACCAGCATAGATTCTGGTCTACTGTATAACTTTCAATGAAGAGGCCTTCATCCCACAGTGAATTGATTTGGACTAATCATATCAATAAATCTATAATATATTAACCCTGAATTATAATCTAAGGTTTTTGCAGAGTTTGGACTTCATCCTTCAACATAGACTTCTCTGCATCAGGAAATTAAAACTTACTTTTGGAAAGATATTTACACATAAACAGCTTAGATTGTAGAAACCATCTACAAAATGCATTAATATTAATAAACCCTGGGGGTGGCTGGCACCCTGAAGACGCTCCCGTAGGTTAGTAATTTTCATTTACCATCAATTCCTTGGAATACATTCTGTACATTTTTACTATATTTTAATTAGTATTTATTCTTGTTTTATTGTAAACTGCCCAGAGTAGCTCCTTGAGTGAGATGGGCAGTGATTAAATTTGAAATATAATAAAGAAATAAAGAAATAAATATTTGTCCTTGAATCAAAGCACTTTTTTTTTTCTTTTGGGGGTGGTTTCACACTTTTTCTTGTAATAGCATTACATTCTACACATATCCCATATCCACAGAAATTACCCTGCTTCTGTTTACCAATTTCAGCACTTAATTATTCCCCATTTGTTCCAACTGCTCACATCCCATCATGCTAGAAGTAGTTACTTCCCATGCTGAATTACACAAGATACAGAAGTCAGAAGAATGCTTTTTTAGAATGAAAAATATTTAACAAAAATATTTTTCCTGGAAAGACATATATATTTAATCCTCATGAACTCTCTCTTAAAGTTTATCACCAGTTTCATTACATGGCTCCAACTCTTACATATTCCAACAATAAATTATAATTAGCAACAGGATGTTACAGAAAATTACGATGCTGCTATAATTAGTACTGGATACTTTGCACAGAGCAAAGAAGCTTTAGCTGTTACAAAAGAGAGCATCCAAACTTCAAAAATAAATGTGGGAGGGAGATATTAAACTGATACTATCCAGGCCAACCCTGGATAGAATAGTACTATCTTTGGTAGTACTATTGCTTGAGACAACAGTAATTTAGAATCCCTGGAGAAATCTAGCTGTTAAAAAAAGTGGTGAGTCCCAATTTGGACTATGTGAAAATATTGCTTAGGAATAAAAACACATTGGCCACACGATCAGTACAGATTGCTTTCTACCAGAACTGTCTGAAGATACATACACCTTTGACAAACCCAAATTACCAATCTCCCAAAGGGCTGAATTAACATTTACTCTATTTGTACTTGGATTTTTAGACGCATCTCTTCTGAAACAATTCATCCCAATTAATACTCAAAACATGGTAGTGCTTTAAGTACTAAATCAGTGAAGAGAGAGAACCTTAAGGTACTATATCTGGACTGCAAAATTCCAAAAAAAGCTGCTAGAGGGCAGCAAAAATACAGAAACTTCTAGCTCTTTGCTCCATTCTAGTGGTCATCTGGATTTTTGCAGCCAATAAATGGTAGCCTAATACAAACTGGAAGTCAAGGAAAAGGAATAGAAGTGAAATAGCAAGAAGTAATGTTCCATTACCTTTCTCAGATCAATGAAGCACTCACTTGAACCTTCCTCCTGTGGGGGCACATCAGGAAAGCAGGTTGCCCTACAACTCTAAAGCTGTTCTCATGAGAAAATGCAGAACCAAAACATCTTGTAGAAATTAAGCAGGACCTTTTTGCTCAACCTACTTTACAGAGTTTTGAATTAACTTTAGAGCAAAGCTTTGAGAAAGACAATCATAGGCTATCAGATATCAACTGTGCCCTGACCACATTTAACAGCACCCACTCTCAATGATGGTAGTAATAAATATACATGATCATGTTATTCATTTTCATGGTAAACAACCCTATGCAATGTGCAAGGAGTATGAAATAGTACTCCGAAGAAATTAAAGACACAATGTAAGGTAAGAAAATGAACTATAGATATATCTATTTTACACCAGCACTATTCACTATATCGCTCCATAATTTTCTCTTCTTGCAAACCCCACAGCTACACACCACTTCACAAATTGCCTCCTTTTCTTTAAACTTCTCACTTGTCTTTGATAACAACTTTCTTGGTCTTTTCCCTTTCCCTAATATTTGTTTTGCATTTCAAGCCTCATTCATTTGCTCTAGATGGGCAAACATGTCAATGAACTTCTTTTGTACTAGACACTTTTATATTCAATTCAAATTCCTTCAGTGCTTGTTCATTCATGACCTTCTTTCTTATTAGTCATACTTAAGTAACCCAATACATAAATAAAAATCCAATCACAGAAGAGAGGTGCATTCATGACAACATGCTCCCCAGGACTGAATAAGCTGTACTATCTGTAAGTATTCTAGTTACCTGGATTCTCCATAATACATAGACCATGAACTAACCACATAGCCTGTATTTGCAGAATACAAGTTGTCTATGGTTTGGCATATCTGTGGTTAATATAAACCAGAACGTATTTGTTTACTTGTTTATTAAATTTATACACCACCCATCTCACTACACAAGTGACTCTAGGTGGCTTACATATAAAACATGATAAAAACAATAAAAAAATTTATATATATATATATATACACATACACACACACACACACACACACACACACATATACAGGGTTAAAAGATGAGGAAAGAGTCATTAAACTACCAACCAGCCCCAGTACTGCAAGCGGCCATTAGATCTCTATGCTAGGTGGCAGAGCCAGGTCTTCATCCTCTTCTGGAAAGCCAGGAGGGTGGGGGACAACCTCACCTCACCTATCCATGTTAAATTACTGTGCTAGTCCACAGTAGTTGGCTTGTGGTTCTAACCAATCAATCATTTTGCATCTCCACATACAGTCATGTGAAAAAGAAAGTACACCCTCTTTGAGTTCTATGATTTTACGTATCAGGACATAATAAAAATCATCTGGTCCTTAGCAGTTCTCAAAAGTAGGTAAATAGAACCTCAGATGAACAATAATACATGACGTATTACACCATGTCATCATTTATTTTACAAAAAGGAAGCCAAAATGGAGAAGCCACGTGTGAAAAACTAAGTACACCCTTACTGCTTCCATGGGTATGAAGAGGCTAAGTAGCAGCCAGGTGCTGCTAATTAAATGCCCCTGATCAATTAATCATCAGCAAGTGTGACTACCTCTATAAAAGTGTTAGGAGTTTGCTGGTCTTGAGCACTGAGGTGTGTGTTAACACAATGCCAAAGAGTAAAGACATCAGCAATGATCTTAGAGAAGCAATTGTTGCTGCCCATCAATCTGGGAAGGGTTATAAGGCCATTTCCAAACAATTTAAAGCCCATCATTCTACAGTGAGGAAGATGATTCAAGTGAAAAACATTCAAGAAAGTTGCCAATCTTCCCAGAAGTAGACGTCCCAGCAAATTCACCCCAAGGTCAGACCGTGCAATGCTCAGAGAAATTGCAAAAAATCCACGAGTTACATCTCAGACTCTGCAGGCCTCAGTTAGCATGTGAAATGTTAAAGTTCATGACAGGACAATTAGAAAAAGACTGAACAAGTATGGTTTGTTTGGAAGGGTTGCCAGGAGAAAGCCTCTTCTTTCTAAAAAGAACATGGCAGCATGGCTTAGGTTTGCAAAGTTGCTTCTGAACAAATCACAAGACTTCTGGATCACTGTCCTTTGGACAGACGAGACCAAAGTGGAGATGTTTGGCCATAATGCACAGTGCCATGTTTGGCGAAAACCAAACACAGCATATCAGCACAAACAACTCATACCAACCGTCAAGCACGGTGGTGAAGGGGTGATGATTTGGGCTTGTTTTGCATCTACAGGACCTGGGCACCTTGCAGTCACTGAGTCGACCATGAACTCCTGTATACCAAAGTATTCTAGAGTCAAACGTGAAGCCATCTGTCCGACAGCTAGAGCTTGGCTTACATTGGGTCATGCAATAGGACAATGATCCCAAGCACACCAGCAAATCTACAACAGAATGGCTGAAAAAGAAAAGAAAGTGTTGCAATGGCCCAGTCAGAGTCCAGACCTCAACCTGATTGAAATGCTGTGGCAGGACCTCAAGTGAGCTGTGCATAAACAAATGCCTGCAAACCTCAATGAACTGAAGCAATGTTGTAAAGAAAAGTGGGACAAAATTCTTCCACAATGATGTGAGAGACTGATAAAGTCATACAGAAAACGATCACTTTAAGTTATTGCTTCTAAAGGTGGTTCTAGAAGCTACTGATTCATAAGGTGTACTTAGTTTTTCACACGGCTTCTCCATTTTGGCTTTCTTTTTGTAAAATAAATGATGACATGGTGTAATATGTCATGTGTTGTTGTTCATCTGAGGCTGTATTTACCTACTTTTAAGAACTACTAAGGATTAGATGATTTTTATTATATCCTAATATGTAAAACCATAGAACTCAAAGAGGGTGTACTTTCTTTTTCACATGACTAACTACAAAATCAGCCCGCCCCCCCAATTCCCCCGCAATCTGTGGCCTTTTTTTATTTTGAACAAAAGAGCGTGAGAGGAGAAGATCTGAGGTGGCTAACGTTCTCCTTGTATTTGAGGTGATTTTTCAGTCATTTGCCAATACTCCAGAAGCTAATTTCCCCAATCCCCATAGGTTCAAGATTTCATTAATTGCAGTTTGCTGTACATAGTTGGACACTGGAATATAACCCCCCCACGCCCTAACAACAAGCTCAACAAGTACATTTTGCTAAAACGTGTTGTAGTTTGTGTAGCTCAGTATATTAGGCAAGCCCTCCAACATTTGTCAAGCAATGACACTTTATCTGGGCTTACACAATACACTTAACCAAGTACATTTTGGGCTTAATAGCCACATTCATGTATCATGCTAAACTTAACTGCTTTTAACCTTTGTTTGCGTGTTGTGAGTTACTGTGCTGTGATTAGAGGATTGAATTTGATGTGTTGGATCATCAATTGCACAGATAAGGTATGAAATTTTAGCTGATGTTTATTTGGTCTGGTCACTGATAACTTTTGAGTTGCAATCTGACATGAGCCAGAGGGATGAAGCCCACAGAATCTCTAAATAAATACATCTGTTGGCTCTGTCTAAAATAATGGAAGATATTGCACACATTTCTTATTCAGTATACAGTAATTTCTGCCTTTAGATCTTGAAAGAAGGCATTCAAAGCTCACTGTGATGACAAAGTAAGTGAAACAGCAGGAAGAACTCATCCTTTTTATTTGATCCCATCTTATTCTCACATAGGAAAAATGTCCAACACTGACAAAAGAGGTGAGGTCACCGACCAGTGTTAAAAAGAAAGTTCTGGAAGAAATAAAAAGAATAAACTAAGCCTCTCTCACACAAAAACAGAGGCTGCTATAAACTGATAAGTGAAGTTCAGAGCAGAAGCAAAAAAAGTGAAGAAAAAATGTTATTTCTGTATTATTATTAATTTATATTCTTGTACTGCTTTTCCTCCCAAAGGTTTAAGCTAACATACCAATTACTAATACTCTGGATTCTCTTCAAATCATATACCAATTATATGTTTATTAGATTAGCACTTTATTAGAACCTAAACAGATACCTCTTCATTCAACTGTATGCTCTATCAGATCAAAAATAAACCAGGCTTCATGGTTATATTGAGGATCTCTATATTTAATGTTATGAATCTGAAATATTTATTCAGCATTACAAAAGGCCAACAGCAAGAACCTCACATCCAATTGGATGTCAGGCATATGGAGTATCAGATACACAACTTAACAGTATTACAAGGCAATGTTATCAAGAAACAAATGAGTCTGCTGGATCATGCCAACAGTGCATCTAATCCAGCATGCTGTAGCACAGTGGCTGGCCAAGTAAATCCAGAAACAAGCAAAGACAGAAAGATAATGGTCCCCTCTGGTTCCTAAGAATATATATTTAAGGTATGCTACCTGCAATTCCAGCCATTATAACTAAAAGTCATTGATACCCCATCCTCCATGAATTTGCCTATTTCCTCTGAAAATTGGTGGCCATTATCAGATCTACTGACAGCAAATTTCTAGGTAACTGAGTTCTCTAATTTTCTTCAATCAATCCCAGATCTACTGCAATTAGCTTCAACAAATGAACTACTTACATTTTCCATGGGATTAATGCTATACTGTATACAGTGGTACCTCGGTTCACGAACGCTTCTGTTCACGACCAATTCAGTTTGCGACCAGAGTCATGGAACAAATTAAGTTCGTGAACTGAGGTACCACTGTACCTCTATGATGTCCCAATTTAACTTCTACACAATCTATATTAGAAGTGTTGTGGCCAGAAATGTACACAGCGTAATCATCAGTTCTTGCTCTGATGATTCCTAGCATGGAGTCAGTTTTTTCCTTCCTTGTACTGCACAATAGGTTGGTATTTTCACAATGGATGATTTTAACTATTCATTCTGACCCCTATATGCCTTCCCTGGTCAATCTTTGCAAGTTCAGACCCCATTAGTGCATATTTGAAGCTTGGAAATTTTGTTTTTGGTTTTGTTCCTATGTGCATAATTTTTGCAAGGTACTAAACTGAATTTCTGGGTCCAATCAGGGAGAACTGCATTTTTTTAATATAATCTTATTCACTGGCATACAAGTTAAACCAAAATGTAGACCTTCAGGAAGATCTCAGGGAATGTGATACATTTTGAATTCAAAGCACGTACATTTAATCCTGTGACACAATCCCTTCTCTATAAAATGTCTTCTCTCGAAAATTGGTTAAACTTTTGTGTACAAAAACAAAAACTATTTATCCTATATACCTGACCCTAAATATCACAAAGGTAAAATCTATATAAATGTATAAATATCCTCCCTCTCCAAGGTGTTTAAGGTAGCACATATGAAGATTCTTTTGGCTTTTTATTACTTACAGTATGTCCATTATCATATATCAGACTACATAAAAGCATAAAACAAAGACTACACTAAATTAATTTATATCATTTGTATTATATTTCAGCGCACAAGTGTTATGTTTTAAGATTTCTGGAGAACAGAAAAGATGACTTAATCTCCTTTTAGTCAGTTCAGTTCACAATGATTTCGAAGAACAAATAGAACTGTTATATCAATCCTTACTTAACCATGAAAAATTGACTAATATATATGGAATAGGTTTGGGGACTAACTGTACTGCCAAGCCTCATTTTTCAAACATCAGGTCATTGTGTTTCTCCAAATCACTGTTCACTGGTTTCTAGAAGCCTGTTTGTCCAAATTATTGTATGTTGGTTTCCAGAAGCCTTCAAAGTAGCTAAATAATAATGATCAGGCATGAGGAAGCAATGGAAGCATTCAAGATAAGGGACCCTCTAGGTCCTGGATAAAAGTTTTGGGGATTTTATTTTTTAAGTAAAGGGGAATTTACCTAACAAGGAACTCCTGATGGAAAATCAAAATAAATCCTTTTGCAGAATTAAATCTGCTAGTTCAAGTTACCTAATACTTTCAGTAAACATCTACTATGCTATTAAAAATAAAGCAATAAACTGTTCAAATTCACAAACTCCAACCAATCAATTTCTGGGACCTTCCACTGCATTCTTCTCCTCCACTCCATAAACACATTTATGCCACTGGTCACCTCTCTACCCTTGGTTTGAGAAGACACGCATTTCCTTTAAAAGAGAAGCCAAGGAATTAAAATGCTGAATCTTGCCAAAATAAAGGGAAGAATGAAATGGATCAAGTAAAAATCTTATGAGAGGTTTATGTGCTTAATGTTTTAGAAGTTTTGAGATTAAGAGGTTAACTAGATAAGGTGTAAATACTTTAACCAAATAGAGTTATTCATTGCTGAGATGGATTGAGAAAGATGACACCAGAACAGCACAGTCAGCTTTAAGTTCTGCTGCAACAGTTGTTTTTTCTGTCAAGAGAAGTCCCATATTTCAAAAATAAATGTTTTGCATTATATAAAAAGTCCCAAATTATAATCACAATTTAATTCTGATGGCTTATTACACTAATCCCTGATGTGGACTGTTGGTTCAGCATTTGTGCAAATCCAGATATGATGGTGTGCAAACTGGAGTATAGCTTAGTATATTATTTTAATTGTGTTCTATTTATTAAACCATGGCTTAATACAATGGGAGAATCAGGTCATAGTTTAGCTATTTATTACACATATTCTAAGCACTGAGCCAGTTTCAAATAGTTTGCATGTACAAACCACAATACAGATCCTGGTCCTCAATCTTACTGCACGGAATACTGAGCAGAGGAATCCATGCAGGGTTGATCTGTGAAGCACCACAAATCCTTATAGTAAACAGGAAAAAAAGGTAGGCTAAATAAAGTTGCATCCCAGCTTCTAACAACTGAAACTGCTATAACCTACAGACTAAAGTTCTATATAATGCCTCAACATTTTGCACACAGCTTTAAAACCACTTTTATGCATAGCTTCTAAAACAAAACAAATATATACTTTTCCCAAAAAATTACACGCAGTTAAATAGTGATGCCAGTAAACCACCTACTTTAAAAGAAATGCCACACTTAGAAACTGCACATTTGTGCTTCAAATCTACAGTTGATACCTGATAAAGATATAATTTTTCTGCAGTTTTGAAAGAATTGAGTTTTCATGCCTGTTCCTTCTAGGAAATGTTAAAGTAGTTAACATTTTCTTGGAAGATGTTTATTATTTATATAGGAAGTCTTGTTGTAATGTCTTTTAATATTTATTCTATTTTAATTAACATTTATTCTTTTTACTGTAAACCGCCCAGAGTCACTCTGCAGTGAGATGAGCAGTGACAAATCTGAAATATAAATAAATAAAATTTTAAAAGTAGCATTTTTTTTTTTTAGAAAAATGTGCTCTTACTTTGCCACTTTTCATTTAATTCATGGAAAAAGTGGGAGATAAATGAATTAAAATTACTTATTAAATTTCAGGAGGAAGGCTAAAATGTAGAAACAAATTCCACCATTTGCACAGACAGGGTTATTCATTGCAGATGCCAAAATACTTTTGCATCATCCATACCATTAGCTTTATTCTGTTACAGGTAGTCTTCAACTTATGACCACAACTGGGACTGGAACTTCCATCGCTAAGCAATGCAGTCGTTAAGTGAGTCACGCCCAATTTTACCTTTTTGCCATGGTCATTAAGCAAATCACATCATTAAATCATGTGTTCATTAAGCAAATCCGGCTTCCCCCACTGTCTTTGCTTGTCAGAAGCCAGCAGGGAAGGTTGCAAATGGCAATCGCATGACCCCAGGATGCTGCAACCGTCATAAATACACACCAGTTGCCAAGCGCCCAAATTTTGATTACGTGACCACAGGGACACTACAATGGTAAGTGCAAAAACTGGTCATAAGTTTTCAGCACCGTCATAATTTTGAACTGTCGTTAAACGAATGGTCGTAAGTCAAGGACTACCTGTACTTGTTTTATTTATGAATCACCTTTTTCTAAGTAGCCAAATGCTGGGCAAAAATAAATTTTCAAAGAAAAAAAATTGCACACATTAAGACAACTGAAATAAAGTTTTAACTATTAAATCGTTATATTTGCCTTCCTAAATGGAGAAAAAAGTGTAATGTTTTTCTATGTAGTGCCTTTACTGAAAAGGCCTTGACCTTGTTTCAAAACAGGACAGCAAAATAGCTGTGTTTATTTATATATCCCTTGCAACTACTACATGATAACAAATGAACAGCAAAATGTAGTGCCAACAAAGGCTTCATTCCAATATTTTTTTGATGTAAAATAGTACATCAAGGTACAGATTCTGCACAAATTTAGTCTTTTTTTCCCCCCAAGCTGGATGCTCTTTGAGGTTTTCTTTGCAAGCAAAATGAGAGTTCATTAAAAAATAAGCCAAAATACGTACAGACTAATTTAACTTGCAACCCACCATAATCTGCTAGGACTCCCAACAGTCAATAAGCATAGTTAACATAAAATATCCACCATACAGGTAGTCCTCATTTAACAACCACAATTTGGACAAGTAACATGGTCATTAAGTAAAGCAGTTGGTAAGTGAAACCGCAACTGTGATTATGATCTTCAGCTTTCCTTTGTTTTACAGACCTGCAAAGGTTGTAAATGCAATGAATGGTCATAAAGTTATTTTTTCATCACTGTTGTAACTGCAAATGGTTGCTAAGCAAGGCAGTCACTAAATGAGGACCACCTGTAATTAAAACTATTAATACATTAAAAATCCCCAACCAAAACCAATATCATTCCCATTTGACTTACATTGTTGTACGAACCTAAATATGGTTATAGACCACCACTTATGCTCTGCATGTTGTGTGAACCTGCCATCTGTGACTCAGCCAAACAATGGTTAAATAAACAATGGCTTAGCACTAGTCTAAATGAGTCAGTGACGGAGTTCACACAGCCTTCCAAGATATGATTTGCTTCAGCACATCATTGTTTATCTTGAATAAACAATTGGCTGGGTTCAGACATAATGCTAATTTTTTTTTTTTTTTTTTGCAAGCTACCCTGGGAAATGCAATTGAAATTCTCTTTTTCCCTGCTATAAAGATTTGCAGGCCACCTTGACTAGGTTCACGCAATATATTAGGCCAAAACCAAGCCACCCACATTTTGGCTTAACATACTACATGAACCAAGCAGTATTCTCTATGAGTTCTCCTAATCACCACTTGAGGTAAAATTACAGGAATTCCTACAGCTCCAGAAGCTAAATTCTAAAACACTTTGCATTTGGAGTTATATCACATTAGCATTTCAAAGAACCAAACAAGTATTCATTACTACTGTTACACTGGCTTTTGAAACAATTCCTCTTATAACAAATAACCAAGGGGCTGAAGCAAGTCATGTAAGCAAAAAGATTCACCTGGTGTTCAAGCTAACTTACCTCTAACTAACAGGTACTCACCTTTTTAGTTACAAGCATTGTTAGGAACAAAGACACTCATCTGAATCAAACAACTATCAAAATAAGCCTATTAATAGTTTCCTTACCTCCACCCTCCCTTTAGAAGAAAGTAATAAATGTATCCCAGGTGCTCACAATTATCATGTGGAATTCCAGCCCTGGCATTCCCTGATTGGCATCTGTGTGAATTCCACTTGTAGATGTAAGACAGCCTTACATCTAACAGAGTGTTTCTCAACCTTAGCAACTTTAAGATATGTGAACTTCAACTCCCAGAATTCCCCAGCCAGCATTTCAGGTTTCCAGCTGGCTAGGGAATTCTGAGAGTTGAAGTCCACGTATCTTAAAGTTGCTAAGGTTGAGAAACACTGCTCTAACTTGTGTTCAATTAGTAGGATGAAGGAGGAAGCATACAAATTTAGGTGCTGTGAAGCAAAGAAACATGGAATGGTCCTTGAAACCTTAAATAATGGGGTATAAACCTGGAAATAAGATAAGCCAAAGTAAAGTTTTGTTTTGCTTTGACTGGGGATGAGTTCACACATCAAGCTAAACTATGGTCTGCAAATTAAGCCACAACTTAATTCATGGAACGCAACAGTCCACACAACATGCTAAGCCATAAGATTAGGGCAGTGTTTGTACCCATTCTTATCATGTTAAAATGACAATCTAAGCTTCAAAAACTCAATTAACAAATGAGTGCCTGTTATCCTTTTAACACATGCCTTTTTAATAAAGCTTTAGGAATCACTTTGAGCTCCAAAATCCAAACAGCCAGGATTTCAGGTTTCCAGAAACCAGAATTTGTAATCTACAATATAGTTAATGCATAATCACAATTTCCCCAAAATGGTGGCCAATCTATTTGTTAAGCAGCTACGTACATGGGGGAAAAGTAAAATGGCACAACCAAGATTTTTAGCATGCCATGTAAATACAGACTATGCTATGGGAACACAATGACAGTTATTTAGAAACCATGATTTACAGTTTTGTGTAATGTAGGAGACCACCCAACAAGCCATATGTTATCATAGTGGGTGAACCCAAAATACAAGTCAAGCATTAGTTTTCTTTGGTGGATAGGTGGGATATAAATCCAATAAATAATTATTAATAACTCCAGCTCTATTCTCAGTATAATGTCTTACACAGGGAAGCCTTTTCTTATTTTTTTCCCTATTTTATATTTTTAACTTGTTATAAACAGCTTCTTTTTGAAAGGAAGCCTATGACTGCTGTAAGCAATATTTTCTATTGCCATTACATCACAATAAAAACCACCGTGTCCGTGTTCACACAATGCTTAACCCAGTTAACTGAATCAACTCATTCTCTGGGTTCATGGTACAATATATACTCAACCATACATTAACCAAATAAGCTGAAGCTGCACAATACACTGAGCTACCAAAACAAACAAGCCAAGCTTAGAATACTGCACAAAGACGTCTGCTAGGTCTTTATGTGATCTTGCTAGGTGAACACAGCCATTCTGTTTCCAAAACTGGCTGGACATAGATATGCAGATGCTCCTGAGAACTACATAAAAATATCTCCTGTAGTATGTCTCCTAACAACAGCATGCTGGCAAAACAGGCAAGACTGCAGTTGCAGCACTGCAATCAAATTTCCCCCTTTTATGCAGGATGCTGTCACATACCCAAAGGGGGGGACTCTGCTCATAATGCCATGACCGCCATCTTGTATGTTTTGACTCCCTCTGAGGACAGTACTAATCTCAAACACATTCTAATTCTCTACAAGAAATATGATTTAACCAACCTGTTCCTATCTAGTTCTTTGTTAAGTGCTAGCCTATAATTCCTTTAGTCTCCACCAACCCAGCCTATGGCCATACTAGCCATAAATTATGAGAGTTGTAGCTCAGAACACTTGGGAAGCATCAGAAAAGAAAAGCTATCTTTAGCTCTCATGGCTTACAGTTATTGACAGATATCCCACATAAGCTGGGTCAATTATTTCTTAAAGCTATTCAAACCCTTTCATCTCTCACCAACAAGCATTTTACAGGAATCACAATTGCACCTACTGAAGCACAGGTGTGAAAATCACAAATAAATAAAGGAAGGCCCATAATCAGTCATCTCTGTTCATATGATTATATACCAAAAAAACACTCTCCAGCTGTGTTGGATTGTTCTATGTGTAAAAAACTCCCATATCAGTGGGTTAATACATAATAAAGATAGTGGTTGGCAACACATTTTGTGGTTGTGAAATATGCAAGTTAATTATAAATTGTGAGAAGAATGTACTGCCATTAACAATCCATCAAGGTCTCCAAGTATGTCATACCATGGAAAAAATACATATTTCCTCAGTTTTTCAAATGTGAAAATAACAATTAGAGTACCTATGGTTTGCTGCTAGCCAATAATAAGCAATATCTATGAAGGAAAACTCATTATGACCAATCTTTGTTTTTCCTGAATGAAAAATCAAGGATTCTAAGCAGGCTTGTTTCCACTGGAAAATAAACTGAATTACAGAGAAAGCCAACAAAACATCAATGCTTAGGTTAGCCATGACACTAATCCCTATGTCTGTTTGGTTTTGGTTGTTTGTGATTTATAAAGCATGTGCTATGGTTTAACATGTTAAGGGAAGCCAGACAACTGAGTTTCAGGCCAAAACATGGTTTAACCAAGCATGGTTTAGTATTAATGAATGAACCAGGTCACTGTGGCCACATAAAGTCCAGTTCAACTACAATTTTTAAAAATAGCAACATCTATAAAGCGCAGAGAGAACGTTATAATTGCCTTAACACCAACATGCCACCCGTCCATGAACATTCAGTCAAATCTTTCCTTCTCAATCATTTCCATATTTAGAGGGAAAATTGTTTTTGCTGTTTTCTTGGTTTTCTTGATTCCCACAACAAAGGGGCAAAATGAGGAATAGTTTTATATAGGTGAAAATTTAAGGGTAGGTTTAGACGCTCCATGGAACCACACACAACCCTGCTACATTTTGGCCTAGTATAACATATAATTTCTGTCTGTGGTTCAGTGGGCCATGCAATCTGAGGGAACTAGGTTAATCCAGGAAGTCATGTTCTGGTGAAGCATGGATACTCAGGTCCTGCAAACGCAGCCCCATTTTATCAACAATATCAACCCTCCAACAAAACTGCCCACAAGGCCTCCAGTTTGAGGCCTAGTCCAAGTCCCCAACACTTTCCTCAAGTTTTTGAATGAAATGTGCTTTTGGGAGGGGGGGGGGAATCTCATGTTCAGGCAGTAAATAAGTAAGACAGAACTGTGATACAAAGCCAAGACAGGTTACACACCACGTGGTAATTCCCAATATTATTACTGTTCATGAATCAAAACTCAAGTTCTATTTAGAGAAGTCTGACTGAAAAAGAAACCCCAAACTACTGAGGTTAGCATAGCTTCTTCCCACTCACCCCCAAAATCCCAGATTGATTGAAAATGAGATTCCTATAAACTAAATGCAACTTCCTTTACACCAACAGCAAAAAAAAAAAAAGGAGGAAGGAAGAGAAGCACATGCAAGACTCAGAAACTCCAGGCAGGCAATTCAGGGACACCCTCTAAAAGACATTTTCTCCAACCACTGTATACCAAGCAAAGTTCAGTGTTTGTTTTTAAAACTTCCATGTTCCAGAAAACCCACAGCCGCGTTGTTTTCTACTTTGCTTTCTTTTCCCCTCATTTCACTTCAGCCATTGGATAATCTGCCCCCTCTTCCTCCAACATCGCAAAAGGGCAATAAAGAGAATTACGTTTACCCATTGCAGGTAGATGATTAACCCCATACAGTTCTGTACCTCCACTTTCAAAGCACACCATTAAAAAAAAAAGAAAAGAAATGGCACCGCTCACTGATATTATCTTGAGACTTCTTACACGTGGACAAGAAAGGAGAAAAGCCACCCTGATTTCAAAACTGGGCCTTATAGGAGTTTAACTCTTGGATTTTGTGCAATGGTTTTCCCAAGGACCAAAGTTCGCTCCAGAACTTGGCTACTAGAATGGTTAACAACTCTGCCCCTGGAACAGTTTTTAAAGCTCTTTCCCCTCCAATTTCCAACGCGAAGTCCACAAAAGCAAATCATCATCATAATCCTAGAAGATATAACAGCCTAGATTTTAAAACAGCCATCAAAAGCCCCTTTCTTTTTTCCCTTATTATTTTGCAAAGACACAGCAAAGGCCGCTGCTAAGCCATTCCCATCCCCCTCCAGTGTGAGTTCACTCAGCCACATTTCTTACCCTCCCCCACGCTCTTTGCAAACAGACATTTAAGACGCAAACCTCGTCAAACAAAACTTTCTTTCCCCCCACCCTTTAAAAATAAAATCATAGGAAAAAAAAATATATTCTACTGACCTTTCTCTTTTTGGAAAAAGAAAAACAACCCTGCACGCACATACACACACACTTCCGAACTTGGTCTTTTTTATAGACACCTCTCCGTGTGTTTCCTTCCAGAGAATACTGTATATATCCGCCGATGCAAATAAACTCTTCTCTGCCCCAAATCGTCTAAAAATAGGCAATCAAGCCAGCCTGCTTCATAATGGCTGCTGGGTTGCATTTATTAATGCAAATGCTTCTCTCCCCCCACCCCCTCCACACTTTCCAAAAACGCGATGAATCAACACTTCCCCCCCACCATCTTTTTTTTTTTTTAATTAAAAGGTCAGAAGCTGGGGTGGGGGTTGAAAACACCTCCAGAAAGATGAAAAAAAGAAGAGATCGAAAAAGATGAAAGTTAAAAGACACTGCCTTCCCAAGGGGGGGGCAATGCTTGTTATACTTCTGCCCCTCCCCCGCGGTGCTTCCTCCAACTATCTACAAACACAGGCGCCCCTCCCCCAGCCCTCAATTCCCTTTCCACCAACGCCCTCCCTGCCCTCCCCCCGCGTAATAATCCCTTAAAATATACTTTATGGGCGCCTGAAAGATTTCCTAGCTGCAACTAGATATTTAACTGCGCAGACGGACAAGACAAACATACACATAGGGAAGGGGGGGGAGACACTCTGGTTTCTTACCTTGCAATTGATGGCTTAGTATGGCTCTCCGCCCCCCCTCCTTTTGCAATGGAGGCAAAAGAGGAGGAAAAAGCCCCCCACGCTCACACACATAGAGCTATATTTCATGCAGCTTCCTCCTTCTCTAAGAGGTATAATATATGGATTTGCAATTGCGGGTGCAGCCCAAAGGGGGAAGGGAGAGAAAAAGACTTCAAGTAGCCACCGGGAGGGGGGAATGCAATGTATTCAATTATGACCCGAGTCTGGGTGAGGTGTGTGTGTGGCGGTGCTGCTGGAGGGGGATGGGAAGCGAGGGGGGGTGGGGGAGAATTATAGACCAAGTCCCCAGGAAGGAGGAGGCGATAAAAAAAAAAAGTAATGGTCTGCGTGTGCGTGTATGTGTGAGCGTGTGTGTGTGTGTGTGATTTCGATTGAAGAGGAATTGAGGCAGAATGTAAAAGCTGTTACTAAGGGAAGGAGCCAAAACCGCTCTGAACAGCCAACGGCGCTCAGCAACTGGGGAGAGAGAGGTGGCCAGCCATACAGAAATGAGCAGAGAGAAAGAGAGGCGCTCTTGCACACACCACACACACACACACGCACGCACGCACACGCGAAAGGAAGGGAGGCGGGCAGGCCTCCTGGCTGGCTCGCTTGCCTTCTTTCGCCTACTTCCTGCAAAAACAAACCAGATCGGATTCAAAGGAGGGTGGAGGCAGGGCGCAGGAACACATCTGGGCTTCGGCGCGGTTCAGGAACCAGCGAACAAAACGTGGAGCCGGGCAAAAATCGGCTGATTTAGGCCGGCGCTAAAATGCAAGACCTGCAAACGGGGGGGGAGAGGAAACTCCTTCCAGCAAGGGGGGCGGGGGGAGGGGAGCGTCTTTCTCTGCTCCTCGGAGTTTCCCTGGAATCGTAGCCAGTCAGTTTAGTGTATTGTTTTTATGATGAGGGTTGGTAGATTAATGGTTTGTTTGGGAGGGGACGGTGGGCGGCCTTCTTGAGCGATGGGCTGAATAGAAAGAAGGGGATAAATCAAGCAAGTTGTACGCTGCTGCCCGGACACACACACACACACACGTTGCCACTCTCCAAAAAGGGTGTGCTGACCACGAAGAGCGTGGGATTCAGGAATGGGGTGAGAAATGTGGGAACCGGGTCATCCCGCTAAGCCATTATATTGCTTCCTTGGGTAGGTCAGGTCAACTCAGATGTGGGGTGCGTGGCTTCTAATTTGCAAATTGCACAGGGGTGAGTGCCAGTCTAAGGACACTGCTGGGTTCCAAAATGCATCGGTAGAAACCGCGAGCAAACTGATGCACGGGCATTTTCAGGGAGGGGGCAGATCTGTCATGCACGCCTTCCAGGGTCTGCGTGGGAATCTGATCCTGCCCCCACCCCACCCCCAGTGAAAACACAGGAAGGAAGGACCTCATCTGGTTCTCAGCCCTGCCTTAAGCAGGCAACAGTGTAGCCGAAACCCAACCATAGAGCTATGGGGTTTCCTGTGCAATTCACAGGGAAATAGAAAAATCACCCTCTGTTCAAAATGGGGTAAAAACATTAAAATGAGCACAACTGGCACCGGATCCTTATTTTCCACGGAAATCCAGACCACAGGCGTTGGGAATGAAACAACTGGTGAAAATTCTGCATGGGGGAAGGAAAATGGGGGGGGGGGGTTGCGGGCAGACAGGAAGTTGCATAAGCAAATCAAGTCATTTGCTGCGCTTCAGGTTTGAAACTGAACGCACAGAAAGGAAAGGCGGCCAGCATGTAGGAGAGCAAACAAGGAAAAATAAACATGAGGAAGGAGAGGAGCTGCTAACAGGAGGGACACACCCTGTTGCAAAATGCTCTCAGAAAACCAGCTACATATGGAGGAGAGCACAATTGGGGGTGTGGGTCTCCTTTTGTATCAAACTAGAGCAAAATTGTGGGGAGCAGAGACACATGGGAGAGGAGACTCTATTTTCTAAATTAAAGATCCACAAGCCAATTTACAAAAAAACATTGATTATAATTTGCACACATGCACATTTTTCTTGCAAAGTTGTCAGCGCACTAAACTGAAACAGATTCTGGTTCAGACCCAATTTTCGTATTTCCCTCCCCTAGTATTTAGTAGGGAAGATGAGCAAAGAGGAGTTGACTCAGCTGGATTATGTGAAAAAACATTGTTAAGAGTGTGAACAAACTTGTTGGAAGGGAAGAGGGGCAGATTTAAGGGGGCCCTTTGGCAAAATTGCCTTGCGGGGGGGGGGGGGGAACCCACCTAGGAAAAGAACCTAGGCCTGGCAAACTTAACTAAACATGGTTTAATTCTCCAATCCGCATCTAATGACTGGATCTACATCCTGCCATTTAATTTCTCATCATGTTCCTGTCATAGTTTGTGCATTGTGGGAAAGGTAACTGACTAAGGATCCACCAGAAGGGCAGAGGAAGGGGCAAATAACAGTGTGCAACAATTTCACACAATTACTGTGATTATTTGCATGAGACTTCAGGACACAAGTACATAATGACAGTATCACAGTTTTCTGAGATTAATTTTTAAAATTTATTTTTAAATAGGAAGGATGAACTTGCTTACTTTTGTATAATTCCTGAAATCTTGGGTTTCATTTTGAGGACAACCACCCATATTCACCAAAGTGGGGGGGGGGGGTGACAAAGAGAAAGTCTTGCCTTAAATCAGCTTTTCTTAAACTGCTCTTAAAATGCTGCAACTTGCAAAACATTGGCAGGCCATTGATTCTTTTTGGTGCTGTCTTTTCCAGCATAGCCACCCTGAGATAACAATCTTAGCCCTCACCCAATTCCCATCATCTTTCCTTCTGCAGAATGACCACTGAGTTAGATGATCAGAGCTTCACAGAGAGCCTCATGTCCTCCAGGTATGATGACTCCCCCTTTGAAAGGCAACATGCCACAATATCCAGGGCCTGGATATTTGCAGGACATCTAACTATAATTGTTTCTCCTATAAGCATGGAAAGGGGAGACATGCCAAGGGTCCCATAATAAAATAATGCCATCTTATGGGACCAAAAGGTGTGCCTCATCTGTGACACACCATCTGGATGGTTCCAAGCCTCCTGGCCTTTAGGAGGGCCTTGAAAGCCCAGTTCTTCTCTGAGGCATTGGGCCAGAAGGCCAAAAAGGTTATCTGGTCACTCAAGTCATAACAGTCATAGCATGTCATAGCAGTGCCAGTCATGTCCTCTGTGGTTCCAGGTAGGGCAAGAGGAACTACAGCCATACATTTCCCCAGTCCTTCCAGAAGTAGTTTGCAGTTTTAACAAGGTTAGATCTTCAGCTCACGAGAGAACCAATCCCTCCTTTTATATCTGACAAAGCTTTCACCTCTCTTACGGATATACCCAAACTTTCTCCTGACAAAACATGGGAACAAAATAGGGGATATCTTGTCCTGCTGCCATACAGTTTTTCCCATAACAACTCCTGTCATCCTTTCTGGAATCAGAGGTAACCCTGACAATCTTAGACTTGGAGAAGTTCAGTCCTCCCTTCTCTCCACATCTGATCTGGTAGCAAAGCAAATTACAATGTCCACTCTTAATGAATTTCTCTCTTGGTTCTTTGGTTTTTATGTTTTTTTTCTTGATATCATATTGTTGGGCACTGGGCAAAGTCTTTTGGGATTGGGGCAGGTTAGTAGTACCAGTTATAAACAAACAAACTAGGAGCTCAGGGCACACAATTCTTCCTTGGAAATCTTAGACCTAGGAATCTATAATCTGTCATAGAATCCAAGTCTATTACTCTACTAGTTAGTCTCCCTGATAGGCTCTTACCTATAACACTCCTCACTCCTATCATATTCCTATCATTTCCCTATCGGTTATTCCTAGGGTAGATGCCCCGTCCTGGGCATTACAGTCCAGAAACATATATTAGGCTTAATGTGTGGAATTTGCCTGATTCATACATACATCAGATTTTCTGACAGTAAGCAGAGAAGAAACCAGAACTTGCATGAGGAAGCTTAAGTTTATTTATTTATTTTATTTATGCCGTCCATCTCCCCCAGTTAGCTCAGCAAATAGTCCTCTATTTGAAAAGCATTAGTCATTATCAGTTATTTGACAGCATCCTATACTTCACCAGCAACCTTTTGGAGGACAAGACCATTTATTTATCATTTCATTTCATTTGTTTGCTTGTTTGTTTTGTAGAACCTCCAAAATGCAAAACAGCCCTGCAGTGATGCCGTCTCACAGTTTGAAGGGTTAATGCAAAATAGGGACATTGAAAGCTAAACCTTGTTCTTCCAATTTTTTAACATGTTCCCCTCCCCTCCCCAAAAGCAAAACTTGCATTCCTGAACTTGGTGGCCTCTGAGAACCACATTTTGGTGCCCACCTCTGCACTGTTTAAGTTACTCTGTATTTCAAGCCTAGCCGATCAGCTGTTGGCACCTGGATACCCTAATGAGTAACCTTGCTGATCAGCCACCTAGTTACAGTTTTTCCTGTTATAATGAGATGAATTGTATTTCTATTTCAATTATAAACATTGTTTTTAAAAATACATAGGAATTAGGGAGTGAAAATGTTATACAAATCATTTTTTTTTTCTGTATGTGGAAAGGATTTCTTCTTTTCTAAAGAATAACTGACCAATCGACTCCCAGATTCTCTTAGAAAAGAAATGACTGTTAAGTCAGTCTAAGGGCCTAGCTGTGTATTATGTTCAAAGGTCTGCCCAGTGATTCATTTCAAAGGAATCTTTTTTAATAACAGCAGATTCTAAGCATGGGCAGCCTGATTTAAATCAGGACCACAGAGGAGGACAATGAATTAGAGGGGTAGAGAAGAAGGGGAAAATACAGATTAGGCTATCCTCCATATTGGAGTCCTGATCCAGATTGGTCCCTTGAATTTCCTTTTCAGTAAAGAAAAATGTAGTAGCTACAATCTACATATTTTAAATAATCTAAATTTAAATATAAGCTGTAGGAGTAGTTTAACCCTGAGTACAGTAATTTTAACCCTCAATTTCTTGGGGGAGGGGAGGTTTCTCTCCAGAAACTTACATCCAACTTAGCCAGGAATACATAGTCTGAATTGATTCCTGGCTAAGCTGTCCTTCGCTTTAATTCTGCTTTCCCTCCCTGCTTCCTGCATGATTTTTCTTTGTGGGATTCTAAAAACATTTGCCATCAAGGACTTCTTGAAGTCTGAAGAGAGGGAAGCAGAGGACTGGTGATGGAACAGAGATTCACCATCTTTTTGGCAGAGTGTTTGGAGTTTGGGGAGCTTGTCCTGGAAACTCTTACACAATGCTTGCTATGGTGGATGTGATCAGTCACAATAACCTATTTATCAGAATCATCCCCTACAGCCTCTCAAGATGTTCTCTCCCTCCAATTACTTAATTGATGCTTCTAAAAGAGTTGCTAGTTCAAGCAAATCCCAAGGTTGCTTGTAGGGTTAGGTCAACACTGGCAATTTCCCGCTCTTCCCCATATTCTACCGCCTCGAGCATATGAAAAGAACAATTATTTACTTTCAAACGCTGAGTGTATTTGTGGCTCTTGAACTCAAATGCCAACTCCCATCAGCATGCAAGAAAAACATATTTTACCATTGGCTCCTCTTGTGGAATGCGCTGTAAAACACCAATGCACAGTTGAAACAATTAAGAGCTTACAAAGGTGATAATTGGGATGCTGATAATATGGGGGTTTGTATGAAGCCCTTGAGCGGTTAACAGACATAGGGCTCATCCTAACTTCCCTCTAACTGTGCCATGAAGATGCCCTGATAACTGTTTTTAAAGAACGTATCTTTAAGACTTTACCTTCGTCTAACACTCAGCCTGCCACAGAGGCAGCTTAAAGTTGTCTTTAGTGTTCTAGTTTTAAAGTATGTTTTCCCTCTTCTCTTTAGACAAGTCTTATCATTTGAATGATCTGTAACAGTTCATTGATGATGAAGTTGATGATGAGGTCAAGGTCTGGGATCTGCCCAAATGTTGGCCACTTGGCTACTGGCTATTGCGGGCATGACCCTCCCCTCCAGGTGCTGGGCACAGCCTTTGATACCCATTTTGGTTTGGGCTGCCAGTGAGACAAGACATTTGGCTGTCATTGATTGCCTACTCCCATAAGGTCTGATTGGCTATTTTGCAGGCATATGTCATATATCTATATAGGTTTGACACTCTTCTGAAACAGCAGTGTTTAAAATTGGGGTTGGCACTTTTGAACAAATGCTAGATTTGTGTTTAAAAAACAACACTAGTCCACTTTTACTGTTTTGATTAGTTTGGGGAAATCGCACCATTTTGTCTACTCCTGTTCAGTTTTGCATACTCTGCGGGCTACTTCCATGTATTGCCATCACAGCCTACACTGCCTTTCCTTTGCAACACTTCTGGGCAGTTCCTTCAAGCTTTACCATGCACACTTCCACCACACCTGTTGCCCAACTAATGTGGCAGAAAGGTGGAAGGCAAAGTAGGTAGGAGCTTTCCTGTTGCTTGTCCAGCTCCCCCTCTGCATCCGTGACTTGTAAGCCAAGCTGTGGGATTATGCTTTTTCAGGAACAAACTGACAGGTTGTTGGCACGGAGCCCTTCCATGCTGGTGACCTATGATTAGGGCAGCTTGAACGATGGCAAAACTTCATACCAGGCACCTGCCTACCCTCGCCCAACTCCACCCTACCATACCGTAAGGAGCAAATGATGTTCAGTAGGAAAGGAAAGGAATCTGGGAAATTCCCAACTCATTTCCCTTAACTGCTTTTCGAAACTCAAAACTCTTCAGGATAGCACCACTTGCCAGCTTAGTTACTGAGTCAGATTAGAGTTTGGCCATTGGGGCGGCACAATTATTTATTATTTATTTGTTTATTAGATTTATATAGATGCCGATCTCACATTAGCAACTCTGGGCAGCTTACACCATTTTATAACAAACAGTAACAAAATATAAAAATATAAACAACAACCAAGGAGCCAACATATGCCAGCTTATGCCAAAATACTTTTCATCCAACTCAAGCATTGGAGGAATGCCTGCTAATGCAGCTGTGACGAAGATTCTATAATGTGTCTAGCTTCTGCCCAAGTTGCAGAGAAGACAACATCCCATCATCATCATCATCTTCAGCAGCAGCTGCGTGTCCTCTCTCTCAATCCGAAGACTTACCACCATGATTGTTTGTTTGTTTGTTTGTTTATAACACTGGCAAGCTGAACCCATCCTCTTGAAAGCAATCTGAATGATTGTCTTACTAGCACTTTGTGTGCATTGTCCTGGATACACCCATGTACACAGGTCTCTCTGCCTTACATCCATGTTTAACTGAAGATATGGGAAAGCCTGTGCAGATATGTTTTCCACATGCAGTTGTGAAGACCCTGATGCAAATACAACTCTAGCAGAGCTAGGACGTTTTTAATGTGAGGTTTTACCCATACAGATTGTGGATTATTATTTTTTGTGTGCTTTAGTTACTATCCACAGCAGATGGTAATGCCTAGTGACCTTAATTAGATCACACCTGCTTAGTGCCAGGATGGGAGACCACCAGGATATACCCAATGTAGGAAGAAAGTGGTGCCAAATTATTTCTGGATTATTGCCAAGCAAACTACATGCACGTGTCTAAGAGTTCACCGGGAATTGAGCTCAACTCAAAAGAGACTTTTTTTTTAATTACTAGTTTACTCACAGTAATCTTTCTTTCCTTCCCTTTTTTATTGTGAAATTGCTTTATTTTGCTATTTAAAAAGAAAGACAATTGTGAGGGGGAAATTAGGCAACAAGGAAACCTTGCTCCCTCAGGAAGTGGCTAATTATGAAGCCATTATGGGACAATTCGTAGAAGTGAGAATGCTGAAAATCAAAGGAGGGGACTTTTTATTAAAACAGTTGTCTGCTTCAGTGAATGAAATTTACTTCTGAATAAGTGCTACAGAATGATCTTAGGAGCCTGCAATCATAGCTCAAGCATGCCCCATTAACTGTTCTTAACCAAGAGGTCCTCATGGCATTCCCTTTGTTTCATCTCCAGCCAAGGTGGAGGCAAGTAAAGCTCCACTTTTAAAGAAATGTTTTCCCTCTTCTCTGTTACTGTCTAGGATGCCTCATTGATTATGGTTGATGATAATCAGAGGCTGGGATCTACCCAGCTTCTGTTGGCTACTTAAGGCTGTAGTGGACATGTCTCCTGCCTCACGTAACTGAGAACTGCCCTCTGTATCTGTCCTTGTTTGGACTGGAGAGACATTTGTCTATGTAAAGTTTCCAAAGCACATCTTAGGTCTTAGGTGGAGAGAGAGAGAGAAAGAAAGACACGGATGAAGAGTTCTTTTGAAAGAATGCTAGACTCATTCTTAAATGCAAGATTTTAGCACTTTTGGAAGGGTGCTAAACCTACATTTAACAAAGAGGACTTGGCAGTTTTTATGTTTTTATTTATTAAATTTATATGCCACCCATCTCCCCCAGAGGGTGACTCTGGGTGGCTTACAATTAAAATCCGAAACAAAGCAATAAAAATATAAATATCCATAATAAAATAACTAGTAACAATTCTATATAAAGTGTTAGTCTTATGCTGCACAGAAGATTAATTTGAACCAGGAAGGAAAACTGGGGTTTGCCAGCTTTACGTTGCTACTTTATATTCTGTTAATTCAACACAAGTAATTTTGCACTGCTGTATTTTTTACAGATTTTATTACTTTCTGGGGGCTGGGAGTGCAATACCATTTTGCCTGTTCCATTGATGACTCCCAGGTGCTGCTGGGCCCAGCTAGGTGCTGCCCGCACTATCCTTTCCTTGCTAGTCATAGATGGAACCTTTTCATTATCAATTGCTCCTTCCTGCTTCAACCCTGCTCATCCTCCCCATCTCTGAGCCCCACTGATAGGTCCCAGGTAGGGAGGAAGTACACAGAGTGAATGCCCAAACACACCTTTTCCTCCTTCCTGACTGCCACCTCTCAGGTGATCTCTTTTAGCACGTGGATCTAGAGCTCTTTTGAAAGAGCACTAAACCAAAAATAGCCCAGCTGACTGGTTGTGGTCACAGAGTGAAATAGTTTCAAAGCATGCGCCCAGCCCCACAACTGATATTAAGGAGAGCAATTGGTAGTTGTTTTTCCCACTAACTGGTGGTGCTCAGTAGGATAGGAAACTAAGCCAGAGGAATCCATCAATTTATTTCCTTAACAACCCCCTCCACCCCCAATTAAAAATGTACCACATGCTGGCTTTATTACTGAAGCAGAATAGAGCTCAGCTGTTGGGCCAGCACAATTTATGCCGGTATATTTTTCTTCTGACTCAAGGACTAGAGCAGTGTTTCTCAACCTTGACAACTTGAAGATGTGTGGACTTCAACTCCCAGAATTCCCCAGCTAGCATGGCTGGCTGGGGAATTCTGGGAGTTGAAGTCCACACATCTTCAAGTTGCCAAGGTTGAGAAACACTGGACTAGAGGAAAGCATTTTACTGCAGCCTTGAGGAACAGCCCTTTCGTGGGAAGGCTACTCTCATGCTTTAACCTAGCATTATATGAACTGTTAGGAAACAAATATATTCATTCTGCCTTTCCTGGGATAGACAGAGGTACCAGATGGACCTACTTTTCTCCCAGGTTCAGCCGTTTTCTGCATTCTGAAGTTTCCCACAAGTTGGGGAGGATGCTAAGTTTAGTCCAGTCTTAAACCTCATCAAGTTGCAAGCAAGTTCAGCCAGCCCAGGAGGGAGCGGGATTAGCACATAAGGCCCTACGCTCCCTTGCATGGATTCACAGTCATTGCTAACTAAAGGTTGCTCTTTGTGTGTGCAATCTGAAAAAAGTAACAAAGTGATATGCATATAAGTCAGCGGCAGCATGGCAGAGTCCAGCAATGTATGTGGAAATGAGAGGCTGACAAAACAGAGATAGTTCTATATGTGTGTGCATATTTGTGCATCTGTGTTTGTATTCCCGCTACTCTTATAATTAGAAACATTAATTTGGATGCGATGTGTATATTAGCATGAAAGGGAGTTTTCCCTTCGTTTCTGGGGGAAATAGACAGCATCTCTTTACTGACACACCTGTTAAATTTCTATTTTTTGGATATCAGGGAAAGATAAAGTTATCCTGCCGGGTGGTGGGAAAACAATTAATGGCAGCAAAACAACACAGACAACTCCCGCTCTCTTGTCAGTGACTGTCCAGATTTTAAGAGAACAGATCTGGTAGTGTTAGATAATAGGGAATATTTATTCGTTTAATATATTTCATTCCCACTTATTCCAGGTCATTTCCAACTTATCCCATCTTGGTAGTTCACAGGATGCATCCAAGAACAGTAATAAACTCCAAATACCACAGATATGTTCTATAAATACCAGATCCATTATAACCATTAAAACGTCCATAAATAGCAGCAATCACAGACAATCCATAGCTCCAATCCTAAAATGTGAATATATTCTTTATATTGATGGGGAAGGCTTGGGTATAAAAATCAGATTTTAATCTCTTCTTAAAACAATCCAGGAAGCAAGCAGTAGGGGGAAGGGATTCTCCAGAGTTGGTACTGCCATAAAGAAAGATCTACTCTGATTTTACGTGAGCCTTCCTCTTGGTCAGCACCTGCAATGAAGCCCTGTTATTCCATTTGTCTCCATTGTCAAAAATGCCACTTGTTTATATCAGTGTTTCTCAACCTCGGCCACTTTAAGAGGTGTGGACTTCAACTCCCAGAATTCCCCAGCTAGCCATGCTGGCTAAGGAATTCTGGGAGTTGAAGTCCACACCTTCTAAAGTCGCTGAGGTTGAGAAACACAGTCTGTATTATCCACTTGGTAAGAGCGGAGGTGGACAACCAGTTTCTATTGAGAATCTCATTAGCTAAGCAATAATCTGATGGAGGATGGATAGTGGAAGGTGATAAAACAAGCTGCAAGAGGGGACAGAGCCAAAAGTGGGTGGAGACACTCCTTTCTCTTAAACATTTTTTTTTCTTGGCTTGGTCTGATTTTTGCTTCCTTTATTCTAAGCCATGATGTGGGGAAGGACAGATATATCTTATTAGAGGAGCCAGTATCTTGCATAGAACTGCATCTAAGCCTTGGTTTCTGGATTCAGCTTTTGATTGTGTGCTTCTTTGTGTTATCTTTGTTGTTGTTGTTTAGTCGTTAAGTCGTGTCCGACTCTTCGTGACCCCATGAACCATATTGCGCCAGGCCTTCCTGTCCTTCACTGCCTCCCTGAGTTTGGTCAGTTTCATGCTCATTGCTTCAGTGATGCTATCTAACCATCTCATCCTCTGCCGTCCTCTTCTCCTTTTGCCTTCAATCTTTCCCAGCATCAGGGTCTTCTCCAAAGAGATCTCTCTTCGCATTAGGTGGCCAAAATATCTGAGCTTGAGCTTCATTATCGATCCTTCCAATGAGCAATCAGGGTTGATTTCCTTTAAGATTGACTGGTTTGACCTCCTAGCAGTCCAGGGAACTCTTAAGAGTCTTCTCCAGCACCACAGTTCAAAGGCATCAATTCTTCGGCGCTCGGCCTTTTTTATGGTCCAGCTCTCACAGCCATACATTACTACTGGAAAAACCATAGCTTTGACTATGCGGATCTTTGTCGGCAAGGTGACGTCTCTGCTTTTTAATATGCTATCTAGGCTTGCCATAGCTTTCCTCCCATGGAGCAAGCGTCTTTTAATTTCATGGCTGCAGTCTCCGTCTGCGGTGATCTTGGAGCCCAAATAAATGAAGTCTGTTACTGCTTCCATTTCTACCCCTTCTATTTGCCAGGAATTGATGGGTCCAGATGCCATGATCTTAGTTTTTTTAATGTTGAGTTTCAAGCCAGCTTTTGCACTCTCCTCTTTCACCCTCATCAAGAGGCTCTTTAGTTCTTCTTCCCTTTCTGCCATTAGGGTGGTATCGTCTGCATATCTGAGGTTGTTGATGATTCTCCCTGCAATCTTAATTCCGGCTTGTGATTCTTCCAGCCAGGCATTTCTCATGATGTACTCTGCATATAGGTTAAATAAGCAGGGTGACAGTATACAGCCTTGTCGTACACCTTTCCCTATTTTGAACCAATCGGTTGTTCCATGACCGGTTCTAACTGTTGCTTCTTGGCCCGCATACAGATTTCTCAGGAGACAGGTAAGGTGGTCTGGTATTCCCATCTCTTTAAGAATTTGCCACAGTTTGTTGTGATCCACACAATCAAAGGCTTTTGCATAGTCAATGAAGCAGAAGTAGATATTTTTCTGGAACTCTCGTGCTTTCTCCATGATCCAGCGAATGTTGGCGATTTGATCTCTAGTTCCTCTGCCTCTTCAAAACCCAGCTTGTACATCCGGTAGTTCTCGGTTCATATATTGCTGAAGCCTAGCTTGTAGGATTTTGAGCATAACCTTGCTAGCATGTGAAATGAGTGCAATTGTGCGATAGTTTGAGCATTCTTTGGCGTTGCCCTTCTTTGGAATTGGAACGTAAACTGACCTTTTCCAATCCCGTGGCCACTGTTGCGTTTTCCAAACTTGCTGGCATATTGAGTGCAGCACTTTAACACCATCATCTTTTAGTATTTTAAATAACTCAGCTGGAATCCTGTCATCTCCACTAGCTTTGTTGTTAGCAATGCTTCCTAAGGCCCACTTGACTTCACTCTCTAGGATGTCTGGCTCAAGGTCAGTGATCACACCAGCGTGGACATCAGGGACATTAAGATCTTTCTTGTATAGTTCTTCTGTGTATTCTTGCCACCTCTTCTTAATCTCTTCTGCTTCTGTTAGGTCCCTGCCTTTTTTGTCCTTTATCATGCCCATCTTTGCACTAAACGTTCCTTTCATATCTCCAATTTTCTTGAAGAGATCTCTAGTCTTCCCCATTCTATTGTTTTCCTCGATTTCTTTGCATTGTTCATTTAAGAAGGCCTTCTTATCTCTCCTTGCTATTCTCTGGAAATCTGCATTCAGTTGCTTATATCTTTCCCTTTCACCCTTGCTTTTCGCATTCCTTCTTTCCACAGCTATTTGTAAAGCCTCATCAGACAGCCATTTTGCTTTCTTGCATTTCTTTTTCTTTGGGATGGTTTTAGTTGCTGCCTCCTGTACAATGTTACGGACCTCCGTCCATAGTTCTTCAGGCACTCTGTCTACCAAATCTAATCCTCTAAATCTATTCATCACCTTCACTGTGTACTCACAAGGAATATGATCTAAGTCATACCTGAGTGGTCTAGTGGTTTTCCCTACATTCTTCAATTTAAGCCTAAATTTTGCAGTAAGAAGCTCATGATCTGAGCCACAGTCAGCTCCTGGTCTTGTTTTTGCTGTCTGTATAGAGCTTCTCCATCTTTGGCTGCAAAGTATATAATCAATCTGGTTTCGGTATTGACCATCTGGTGATGTCCATGTGTAGAGTCGTCTCTTGTGTTGTTGGAAAAGAGTGTTTGCTATGACTAGCTTGTTCTCTTGACAGAACTCTATTAGCCTTTGCCCTGCTTCATTTTGTACTCCAAGGCCAAATTTGCCTGTTATTCTGATTACTCCTTGACTTCCTCCTTTAGCATTCCAATCCCCTATGATGAAAAGGACATCTTTTTTTGGTGCTAGTTCTAGAAGGTGTTGTAGGTCTTCATAGAAGCGGTCAACTTCAGCTTCTTCAGCATCAGTGGTTGGGGCATAGACTTGGATGACTGTGATATTGAATGGTTTGCCTTGGATACGCAGTGAGATCATTCTGTCGTTTTTGAGGTTGTACCCCATTACTGCCTTTCCCACTCTCTTATTGACTATGAGTGCAACTCCATTTCTTCTAAGGGTTTCTTGCCCACAGTAGTAGATACAATGGTCACCCGAATTAAATTCACCCATTCCCGTCCATTTCAGTTCGCTGATTCCCAAGATGTCGACGTTCAATCTTGTCATCTCATGTTTGACCACATCCAGCTTGCCTTGGTTCATAGATCTTACATTCCAGGTACCTATACAATATTGTTCTTTACAGCATCGGACCTTCTTTTCGCTTCCAGATACATCCACAGCTGAACGTCCTTTCGGCTTTGGCCCAGCCGCTTCACTCTTTCTGGAGCTACTTGGAAATGCCCTCCGCTCTTCCCCAGTAGCATATTGGACACCTTCCGACCTGAGGGGCTCATCTTCCGGTGTCATATCTTTTAGCCTTTTAACATTGTCCATGGGGTTTTCTTGGCAAGGATCCTGGAGTGGGTTGCCATTTCCTTCTCCAGTGGACCACATTTTGTCAGAACTCTCTGTCATGACCTGTCCGTCTTGGGTGGCCCTGCACGGTATAGCTCATGGCTTCACTGAGTTACGCAAGCCCCTTCGCCATGACAAGGCAGTGATCCATGAAGGGGGTGTTATCTTTAGCATGTGCCAAAAGTTAGACTGGGAATATTCATCAGTACCTTGATAACACGTTTCTATGTGGGTGGCAGGAAGAATTTTCATGCATTTGCTCACACAAATATACACATGTGTAATGACCTCATAAATAAAAGCAATCTGCACAGTTTTACAGTTGCCTGTTCCATTGGGAGATAGAAGCTAAAATAGCTTGAGGGTTTGTTAGATAGAAATAATTCAGAAGAGCTTCAACAGTTCATTTCTGGTCTGGAAAATATAGTGGTCCCAACAGTGATCAGGCGCTGTTAAGCTTTGGGAGTTCACAAGGAAGGTATGGGAGTTAGCTGAAACTAAAATGTTTATGCATTCTACATCAGGGTTTCTCAACCTCAGCATCTTTAAGCGGTGTGGACTTCAACTCCCAGAATTGCACAGCCAGCCATGCTGGCTGGGGAATTCTGGGAGTTGAAGTCCACACCGCTTAAAGATGCTGAAGTTGAGAAACCCTGTTCTACATCACTGAATGTCAGTAGAAGGAAAGCAAGAAAGGAAGAAGACTATTAATGAAATATTGCTTCTTATGGCTTTTAATTGGCCATAGGTTGTAAACTAAAGCAAACAGCTTTTATACAAAGATTATTATGTTACTTTTTCTGCGGGGTTTGTGTGTGCGTGTGTCATCAAAATGGAATAGTGTACATTTTCACAAAGCCTGACATATTCATGTCTTCCAAAGCTAACACTGACGGCCTGTATAAATAAGGTTATTGTGATACTTCAGAACCAGCTTTGAACTTATCCACTCACACAACTTTAGCTGTCTTTGAGAGCTACAGTGAATTGGGTTTTTTAATGATATGTGGGAATGACCTTGGGAGACAGGAGGAAGAGCCACAGCCTAGATAAAGGTTTGATAAATGAAATCTGAGTCCAAAGGAGGGGTGGAGAAAGCATCTCAGAAGGGACGTTCTCTAGTTTTCAGGAGAGTAAGAGTAAAGGGAGGGGAGAGGTACTTTCAGACTTTCAAAATTCTGTTACTGTAACCTTGCAATAACAGTAGTTTTAGAACTCATGGTTAGTACTTCTTGCCTGGACTATCCCAAGGGGCTGATAGATTTTTCCTGGTTCCAGGTTGGTTGTGGGAAGTCTGTTTTGTGCGTACACTTGCTTTACCTTGCCTCCTGTCTCTGGTCCATCTTTTGTCTCATATCTTTAGAGGATCATTGCCCAGTTCCTAGCGCCTGTGGTTTCTTCTTCTAAACCTTACTCCAGCTTCTAAAGCCAGATGTAATGATATGACCTTGGGAGACAGAGCAAAGAGACGCAGCCAAAGGAACTATCAGATAAAAGGCAACTTAGCCCACAGCAGGAATGTGGGTGGGGCAAATGTTTCAGAAGGGACCCTCCCTAGTTTCTTGGACTGTAAAGGGGATGGGGGAGAGAAGTGTACTTTTAGACTTGCAAGGTTCTGTTAATGTAACCTTACAGTAAAGTAGAATTAGCTCATCTGGTGGTGTTTCCTGTCTGGTCTACCTCGCAAGGCTAACACCATTGTTGTAACTGCTAGGAAAATGTGATGGAATGGTGTTATGAAGGCCACACTCAGGGAGATAAGCGTTTCCTTAGCCCTCAACAGGAGCGTGGGAAGTTTAAGAAGATGAGACTGGCACCACCCTAAGGAATTCATGGTGTGGTGGCTTACTGGCTTGGGAACTTAGGTTCAGTCTGGAGCGATTTCTGTCTTGAGGTGGAAGCTAATAAACGCAACAGAACTGTATTTGCACTGTCGCGTGGAGTTCTTTGGGCTGAACCTGACAGAAAAGCACCTAGTTACAGAAGGCACCAACATGCTGCCATTTCATCATTACAGCTAGTGTGGATTTTCTATACCACAAGAGGATGACAGATTTACCCTTTGATTTCAGCCACTCATGACTTTTCAGCAAATAACCAAATGCATGAAATTGGTACTGAAAACGTGGAAGGGGCACTTCGGTCCTTTTTTTATCTGGATGAAAGCAGGTGGCTGTGGCAGGGACCCTGACTGAAGGACTTTTTGCACCCTCCTATGGGTTACCTGGAAGGAATGTTAATTGGCTCCTGGTAATCTCTGCATGTTCTCAGTATTCTGAAGGCTCCAGAGGTGAAGATGTATACAGGTTAGATGCCAACAGCTTTGAAAGCTTGGGGAGGGAAGAAGGTAGATCTGGTTGCAGTATGGAAGTGTCCTGAATCTTGCAGTGTTTTTAGGATTCAATAAATTAATCTGGCAATGCAGCCTTTGTCAGAGGTCTGACAAAGATAAAAGTAGTGTTGCACTGTCGCAGCACAAGCTTTGCCCTTTTTATGCATGCATGTAACATCACAAAACACATATAAAAGGGGCAGGGCTTGCATCTTGATGGTGCAACATGGATTTCATCATCTGCTTCCCCTTGACCTTGCCCACATATACCTCTACCCTCTGCTGATTTTGATACTGAAATTATTCTGTTTCTGTAAGGGAAGGTTTCACTGTGTTACTGTGGCAAATAGGAATCTCTAGATTGAATGTTCCTAAATTGATCAAATTTATCAAATCCAGCCTTTTCAATTGGTTGGCCATGGTGATAGGGAATTTAAGCACTGTAATCGTAGACATCTGAAGACAGTGGTGGTAGAGAAGGCTGGTTTGATCCTCATCCCCTTCTTCAAGACATCTGAGATAGAAGCAATCAGTACGTTTTGCCCATAGTCAATTTATGAGAAACGATTTCTCTTATAACATGGACTTCTCTTATAACATGCTTCTTGACAAATCTAAAAGAGAGCTTGTAGAGAAGCATAAATTGGCACCTTCTAATTTATACACAATAACCCTGAAATATATAACCAGCATTGCAACCACAAGGGTGCGGTCTGGCAACTTCCTTTTCTGGCTCTCATCAGTAGACTGCCATATGGGTCTGAAGTGAGACAGAAGTAGATTATCTCTGGATGCCAGGATCTTGTTACAGGAAAATTCAATATTTTAAATGCCATCCTGATTCATAATGTAGTCCCAGGTAACTGATAGCAATTATTATAAAATAAACAAGCTTAAACGTATAAAAATGTTTATTTTATAACTTAAATGGATGATCGCATATTTTAGTTTCAGCGTGGCTGCCAGCAACAGAAATGAAGCTAATATGATGTGAATGCAAGGCCAATTTGTCTGTGGCAGGAGGTGGTGGGAAAGAAGAGAGGGAAGACCCCATTGTTGCTACCCTGGCCATTTTTCTTCCCATACAACAACTTGGGGTAGTGGTTAAAGGTGCTAAACTAAGGATGGGGAGACCCAAGTTCTAATCCTCCCCTAGGCATGATTTTTGGGAAGTTGAAAAACATCCTGGAAGAAACCCCTTCCAAAAGTGTTGTGAAGAAAATTGCATGGACTTGTCCTCATAGTCACCACGAGTCAAGATTGACCCAAAAGACCGTAAGAACAGCCACAGCAGTCACACATTACTAATTCTCTGTATGTAGACAAACACATTCAAAATGCTGCAAGGATATTGCCTCAGTAAGTCTTGGAGTGAATGCTTCTTGCCTTCCGAATCCTTTGGAACTACAACTTCCACAGCCCCAGCCAGCATGTGCAATAATAATGGTTGTTGGGAGTAGTACTCAAATAACACGCAGAGGGCTACGAATTCCTCATTTTATCTTAAGGTACTCATGTAAGACATCTACTGTGATTTCCCCCATATGGCCAAGGGGGGCCCTAAGCCCAAAGAGAATTTATGACTAGGTAAGTTTTGAACCAAAAGAAATAATGCACTGCCATTATGTTATCATCACATGTTGATGAAACTGCAAAGAACCCAACATTACATAGCCAGTTCTTAGACTTCAGGGCAGCTATAGATAAGAATAACAATGGGCTACTCACTTTTTTTATGCCATCATTATTTCATGCCATCACAGAATCATTAGTTAAATGTTAGTTTTAGCATTCGGCTTGCCTGGGAGTAATTGCTTTACTCTTTACTCAGTTGCTTCCAAGTGGATCCCGGACACACAGTTGTTTGGCTCATAGTAGACATGAGCACAAAACAGGAATTATCATGGCATGACTTGAGGGTTCTTTCTTCATTGCTCCATGGTTGTATTGTCCAACTAGAATTTTTAACTAGTCCCACTCACATGTTCTAGTTTTTAACAAATGTCAGGAAAACCAAGATTCTGCCATGTATCATGACTTGTTACAAGATCCCTCAACTTCAAATGAACTAGTGCTAAGGGAAGCTGAACATGATGTCCATTTCAGCTGTTCAATCTTGACTGAAGTATGGTGGCCAAGTTCTCCTTAACCAGAAATTGGCACCGTATGGTATACCAGCCTCAACTGCCAGAAGGTATTCCTATGACAGAGTAGTGACTAAAAAAGGCAGATGAACAGATACAGGCTAATAATTACTACTAGATTTTTCATATTCTTCATTCATTCTGAACGTTATGCCAAGCTGACAGTATTTTTCAGTGCAGCCAAGAGTGATCAATTGTTGAATAATCAGTTGATGTGCATATCTTTTGAACCAGCATTAGGCAACCATGCCCTGAAATAATGAATTCCTACAACATTTTTCCCCTTGCTGTTCTTAATTTGATTCTGAATTCAAGCTGTTGTCCCTCAACATCGTTCGTGGGTTGCTGCTTTTAGCAACTGTTTGTATTCTGATGGGATCTTGCAGTAGGCCAAATGGGCAGATGTGTTTGTCAGGAGCAATACTAATTTCCATTTTGGCACCTTTATCTGTTTTACTTCATCAACTGCCCCACGTTGCTCATCGACCCCTCTAAGAGTAGAAGAGTATTTGTTTACAAAATCCAAGCTTCTATTGACAGCAACAACTGTCTAAAACTGCAGTTTATTAAGGTAGCAGGTCCTCAGGAAACATTTGTGGGATGAGATCAAATTTTATGGCCTGTATAAGCTGCAGTAATGTGACATTTCAAAGAGGTCCATAAAATGCACTGGGGAATATTCTGAAAGATTCTGTGATTGGAAGGAGATAAATGCAGGGTGATTGCGACACATACTCAGCCAGCCAGAAACAAAACACAGATGGAGGTAACATAATCAATCAGGGGTAACAAAAAAGAAAGGGAAAAGTAAATGATATACCCATTCTCCAGTTCCTTACATGCATGTACAGATCTAATCCATAGCAAGCCATAATTTATTTAACCATAGGTTATTGAATAAACTAAAATGGAGTGGGTTTGAACAAGACTTTAAGCATTAATGGTGGCTTACAAATCACAGTGGTTGAACTACCACAACATACTAAGTGAAATGAACCAGATTATGGCTAAGTGGAACCTCGTCACAATCTCATTTGTCTGCAGGTCTCCACTATGGTTATTCCTGTTAATGTCAGTGGAGGCAACGATCCATAGATACATTCCACTGCCTCTGTTGGAATGAAAATGTTACATGGTCATTCTCTGGAACAGTATTTGCCTGCAGAATCCCAAGAGCTGACAGATGTATAGATTTCACACATGTGACCTAAAAATAAAAAGATATTTGACTTAACTGTGGATAAGAGTCATCTGGTGCAGTGTTTCCCAACCTTGTCATCTTTAAGATGTGTAGACTTCCATTCCTGCTGGCTGGGGAATTCTGGGAGTTGAAGTCCACATATCTTAATGTAGCCAAGATTGAAACACTGATCTAGTGCACCAAAAGTGATTTTGAGCATAGGGCCTAATCTGTTATACCACTAAGATTGAACAAAGGGCCCTGAGTGTAGGGTTTTCTCACAACATTATGACCCATTTCCAATATCATTTCACCCTCCTTCTCTGTTTTACTTGGAGAAGAGGGTGTTAACTCTTTTTCTGGGCATGTGGGTTACAGACTTGCTGTCCAATCCATTTTTAAGTTCCTCAAGGTACCTCTAAGCTAGGACTACCATATTTGGCAACAAAAATATAGACAACCACTTAGCTGGGTTATTGTTTCCTGTATCTCTTCACCACAATCTAATGGTCACCTGAAGTTTTGTAGCCCAAACTATTAGCCCTACTCAAGGCCTCACATGGACCCAAAGACAGTTGAGGGAACGAAACAGATGAACGTGACCAGCTTTGCATGCATCATGCCCTCTCTGAAAAAAAGCTTTATTTTTCTTTAAAGGAGGCATCAACAACCAATTCAGGCAGTATGCAGAATTTTGCAAGATGTCCAGCCTCCCAAAACTAAAACCAACGAAAGCATGATTTCTTTTAATTGGAAAAAAAAAAAAAAAGATGGCTAACACCTTGCAAGATACCACATCAGAATACAACCCATCTTGCAAGATTTTCTCATCTTGTGAGATGTGGGCTATTTAAAATAGAGGCATAGCGTGGAGCAATTTCCTTCTGGTAAGTTGGTGCTTTGTGAATGGCCACACCTGCTGGGGCAGCCATTTTGTGAGAGCGCCCTTAAAGATTGCAAATGTGTCCACTAGCCAAAAATGGTTGGGGGGGGCTCCTCTCCTGACTCTTTATACACCGGCAGTTTTAAGTGACCAGGTCTTACTTAGCTAGCTCTTTACCTCATGCAGGGTTTGAATAAACACGTAAAGCCTATCACGCTGCTGCTGTTAAGATTTCCATTGATAGCATCAACAGTGACATATGCCGTACTCAAAAAGGGGGACGAAGCTTTCCAGTGCAATCATTCCCTCTGCACCCTTCGCTCCTTCCATGTGTGAATGTGAAAAGCTACGCTTGCCGCTGGCACTGCAGAAACACACTAGATGAATAGCTGTGAACTTGCAGTCTTTTCCCAGGCAAGGGATCCTGAGATCAGCGCTGTTCTGAAGACCCTGCTGCACTTGTCATCCTCTGCTTTCAATAGTGCCTGTAATTTGCGGAAAGGTAGAAGAAAACCCCCTCTTGATTAAAGAAAGCCCACAAATAAATGCAAAGTCCCTTTTTACACACACACGCACACGCACAGCTTTCTTCTAATAGCAAGGATATTATAATTCTTTCCTAAGCCCACAATAACTCTTGGTTGCATCATCCAGATATCAGTCGTTTGGTTTTGACTCACTCTTTCGAATGAAACACAGAGTGGGTTTTAGGAAGCTTTTAAGCAGCCCTCCGTGGTTTGCCTGACTTCCAGAATTACACTGAGAGACCAAATCATACTGTGAAAAAGGCAATTACTTCTGAAGCTCCTTGCCTTCTTTTGCATTTATTGCAAAAGCTTTGCCTGGAATACCATGGTTCATATTGTGGCTGCTTATAGGAAAATGAGTTAGTACAGGTTTGATTTGCTGGTCTTAGAATAAGAGAGTGATTTGGAGATGGGGCATCACAGATACATTCTTCCAGGAGAATTCATTCCTGCAGGCTGAAGGTCCCTGTACACACTGTGTCCACTCTGCAGATGCAGAGATAAGTGGCATCAAGAGGCAATTTAGGGGCCAGAGTGCATTTGGATTCACATTTGGTGCTCAATTATGGTTTCCTTAAGCACTGAGTAAGCTATAATTGGCCAGGGGCACATAACATGCTAAGACCGATTTATAAACTACAACTCAGATATAAATAAACCAGACCAGTGTTTCTCAACCTCAGCAACTTTAAGACGTGTGGACTTCAACTCCCAGAATTCCCTAGCCAGCACGTTGACTGGGGAATTCTGGGAGTTGAAGTCCACACATCTTAAAAGTTGCTGAGGTTGAGAAACACTGGTATAGGGGAATGTTCCTATTTCCATAAGAGTACCAGGCCAGCTATGTTATTATGATGTTCCAATGCAGTGCAAACTGTGCCTTAAGTACCCTTCTCTAATCCAGTGGCCTCTTGATGTGTTAGACTTCCTCTTCCATAACTGGCCAGAAATGATGGGATTTGAAGATCAACACATCTGGTGGCCTCTGGAATGGAGAAACAGTAGGTTTAAACTTGGTTAGCACTTGGATGCGGTATCACTAGGAAATCTCAGGGCTATAGGAAGTGAAAAAAATGCCCTGGAAGAAGGCAATGGCAGACCACTTGTGTACTATTGCCAACACATATGCTGGCTGCTGCTGTCAGGAACTGTAGCTAAGTAACATACAGAAGAGAAAGCCTGTTTGGTGTAGTGGTTAAGACACAGGGCTAGAAACCAGGAGGCCATGAATTCTAGTCCTGCCTTGGGACAATCCTTCTCTCTCTGTCCTAAAAAGAAGACAGTGGCAAGCCACTTTTGAAAATGATGTCAACAAAACTGCATGGACTGGTCCAGCAGTTACAAGAATCAAGACTGACTCAGAGGCACAAAAAAGGAAGTACTGCTGGAAAGGTTGCATTTCCCACTCCTGCTGTGAAGCTTTCGTTCAGGTTTGCTTGAAGAAATTAGTACAATGTCTTCTTTTTTCATTTGATGCAGTGAAGCTGACTGGGTTAGACTGTCTGTTTTCAATCCAGAATGGCAATGAAGCAATCTTCTACAAAAGTGTTTCTCAACCTTAGCAACTTTAAGATGTATGTATGTATCCCCCAGCATGCTGGCTGGGGAATTCTGGGAGTTGAAGTCCACACATCTTAATTTCAGTCTCGAAAATGAGCATGTTGCCTTGATTCAAATTCAGCACAAATGGCTACATGTCTTTTTTCAAAACTTTATTGCCTATTTACTATCCTGAGACCACAGACACTTAGGTTAGATGGAGAAAATAAAGCTTTCATCATATTTGTCCTTCCTTAGTAGATTGTCACTAAAAGAGGTCATTGCCACCTAGTTCAAAATTAAGGGTTGTTTGGAGCTTCCTTTCACCAACCTGTTTTCTACTAGCTCATAGGTATCCTGCATTATGAATCCTCTGCACAGTAGAAGGGGTGGGGCTGGCCCCACTAGAAGTGGAAGACCCAGCTCACTATACAACCAGAAATGGAGCTTGTCAGCTGACATTCAAAAGCCCGCCCCAAGACACTGGAAGGGTCAGGGCCTACAAAATAATGTTCTAGATCATAATTCAGTGCAGGCTAATTTAGCTCTGCTTCTTTTCTGTTGTTTTCTGCTATTTCAAGAAATGTTAATTGCTGTTTTGATTTAATGGAGTCTACTGCTTAAAGTAAAAATCCAGATCACTCAAAAATTCAAGGTGTGTCAAATATCATAATTACTCTTAGGGCGGACACCCTTAAGCAAGCTGGTGATCAATCCAGGTGTGGAATCTTGTCGTTCATCCAATAGAGCCTTATCAGTTGCTATTGTTGATTGCACTTCTAATTCACCTAACAACTGAACCTCTCTGGGCAATTTACCAAATTATTTGGTTAAAAATGAGAAAAACAATACTATAATACATAAATAAGTAAAATAAGAAAGGTATGTTTTTAAGCCACTTTTTCAATGGACATAGAAACTCTACATGCCTAATTAACAATTGCTATGGACATTGCTGCAGTTGGTGAACGATGCCTCTTTATTAGCTCTTGGGTGAATTGGAAGGTGGGTGGGTAGTTCCATTTTCTAGATGTAGATGTTTTAAAGAAGGAGGCGGAGGTAAAGGAGCAGCATATTTGCTGTCTGAAAAGCCTCTTAGATGTAGAAGGGAAAACAGAGCTTCAGTCTTATGAATTAACAGCAGGCGCTTCTTGGAGGAATGCCAAGTAGAATGATAACACAAAACCACATCTCAGCAAGGCAGCACAGGGTGGGGGGAAGGGGAGGAGAAAACAAGGGCCTTGTGATTTCAATGAATTTTGTGCACCCTCAGCATTGTTGCACCCAGGACTAGATGCCTGAACAAAGGGTCCAATGGCTGCTAGAAATATGAATGCTCTCTAATAAAGGGAGTAATGACATTTCACATGGTCAGAATGCTGTATTTAAGAATTTCACACTGGGTAAAAAAGAGGTTAGTGCCCATTTCCCTACTGTGAGTGCTAAGGTCTGTGTTTTGAGCTGTACCCCAGCATCCCCTACAATGCTGCAAAAGGTTTGGATCTGAGCAATGAAATTATTTGCCAGGCAATCAAGCCCCCTGGGCTGGTCCATGTCATAACGATAGATAGATAGATAGATAGATAGATAGATAGATAGATAGATAGATAGATAGATAGATAGATAGATAGATAGATAGATAGCTTTTGATGATTGATAGTGGGATGAGAGAAGATGGATTCAGATTTGGAATGAGTCACATCACATCCTGATTAAGACATCATTTGATTTGCTAGCAAACTAAGACCCAAGCAATCTGCAATATAATAATAATTATCATTTAAGAGTGTGCCAGAGGTGGGCATTTTTAGGGAAGCCACAAGCCTTAGAATATGCTTAGAATCCAGAAGGTGCTTTTGTTTCAAATAAAAGTGTCGGGAATGAATAAGATGAAGTGTTGTTTGACCCTATTGTTTGAGATAAAAAGATTTTAATATCTGTTAAGAAAAAATACAGAAGCATTAAAATCTTGCCCATAGAAAACTTACTGCAGATCCTTTGGAAGGACAGAGACTTTAGCTCTGATGTCCCCAATCTGGGGCCTGCCAGATGTATTGAGATTGCAACTTCCAAGGTATCCAGCCAGTAAATCCCACCAGATCTGGAGAATGATCAATTGGGGAAGATTAATGTAATTAATCCTTTCCTTTGCATTCAGCTTTGGATTCTTCCATATATCTTTCAATATGGTTTGGACAGCCATTAGTTTCATTAAGCAACCCTGACCTCACTGCATTTAATATGATTCTCCAAAAAGTTTGGAGTGGCCCAGATTTTTCTAAGAGATTCTTCAATCATTTGTTCCATGAGGATTCTCAAATTATTGAAGTCTCTTCCTCCTCATCATTCATGAATTCAAATGCACAACTACAATAGTCACAGAATTTAAAATCCCAGGGTGGTTAACACAATTAGTGAAATAAATCCAAACATTATTTCAAATGCCCCACTCTTTCAATATACATTATTTCAGGACAGTAATAAAATTATGATATCAGTTCACATCATTGCAGGGAACAAGTCCTGGTTGAATGGCTTCACGATATTGAACCAGGCCGCTTGGCTTCTCCTTTTCTTATGATGTCAGCTTCAGGCTTGCAAACTAAGGAGGGCAGGAAAGGGCACCGAGAGAGGGTGAAATATTTCTGATGATGGATTTCTGTACCGAACAGCCAAGGGATGAGACATCTGGCAGAGACAGCAGCTGGGGAGAAAGTTGGTTTCACAGCATGACACATAGACCCCATAGGATGTCAATGTTTACAGATTTTATGAAAACACCCACCTGTCCCTATCCCTTTTTTGCCTCCCTCTCTCAGCAGAAACCAGATACCAAGGGCTAAAGTTGCATTCCCCTCTCCTTGCTAACTTTTCTCCTTTTTCCACTGACAAGGAGGACGCAACACATGCTTTGCACTGGGAGAGATCAAGCAGCTTGCTCTCTCGGTGTCACCAGCTCTTTGTTAAGAATAGTTCAGCATGAATGAGAAACCCAGAGAGTAAAGGAATTCTTTATAATAGTCTCTTTAAAAAAGAAAGAAAACAAGCCAACAAGAAAGTAGGTGGTGCTCCATAATGTAGCAATTGGCTACAAGTCTTCAGTTACCCCCAGAGAGGTCTCAGAGAACAAAGTGGGGTCACCAAGGCTTCAAAAGCTGGTGGTGACATCTTATGGGGGTCTCTTGCGAAATGGTTGCCACAGAGATATAAAGTCTTGATTCCCCACCCAAGTGTACCATGCTCTCTCTGCTTATGTTTGTCTTTTTTTTTTTTTTTTTCCTGGATAAGTTAGTGGAGTTTCAGAGAAAGTACTGAGCCATTTCTATTTCCTAGAAAAGCTTATGGGACCTCCTTGAGGCCCTCAGGCATTATTGGAAATAGAGGTGATGACAGAGCTGAGTGCTTTGCCTTGCTGCTTGATAGCTCTCTCTTAAAAAAAAAACCCTAAATTTAAAAATATAAGGGTTCAGCTGAGCCCAAGAAAATCTAACTTGTTCTAAGAGAGCTGTCCATAACCACCTTGCCACCCCAAGGTGCCGGCTATAATCAAACACTGCAGAGAAGGGACCTATGGATATTCAGTCATGCCCCCCATCAGAAGCTAGAAATGGAAGTGCATAATATAGTGTTCCCAAATGCTAAAGCGACTTGGCCTACAGGCTGGCTCCTGGTTCTTACTGCTAGGCATGGTTATAGAAGCATCTGTCAATCCCCACATAGTTGGCAAGACCAAGGAAGCAAGAATGAAAAACATTCCAGTGAAGGATCTTTAATGCTAGTCTGGGCTAAATGCAAAACCTAGAAACTGTAATAGGAATTCCTCAGCCTCAGTTATAGTGAATAATTAAGCCAGAGATGCTTTGAAATACTTTTTCCCAGATCCCTCAACATCTGAACCAAATCACTGTCTTTAAGATAATCTTACAACTTATTCACTTCCAACTTTCCTGCAATCTCTCACATTGTCCTGTGGAATCTCCGGACAATTGTAGCCTTGTCAAAAACACTGGACTGAGTATATGACCTTGGTTAGTCTGCCATTTATCTAGAAAAGGAATAGTAACCTATGTTGGAAGAAAAGTTGTAGACAGATCAGTACATATTATCATATGTGATGGCAATGCTCAACCATTAAAAAGTTCTGAACTGCAATTTTCCAGGTGTGCAGTAACTTAATTGAAAAAGAGACAGCCCAGAGTCTCCTCCTAGTCTTATTATCAGTTCCTGATGACTTACAAATAGAGTCATCAGATAAAGAGTTAGTGATTTTTCTTCTGATAACCACCAGTCAAGTTATAGCCATTCATAGAAGAGTGAAGTAAAATATTCAATTAATCAGTGATACAAGAGGCCATGAAAACTGGCTTTGGCCAAACATTTAACTAATGAATTAAGGGAAAATAGAAATGTTAACTATAAATACAACTTTTCTTTAATATTGTTTTTGATTTTTATTGGTTTTTATTGATAGTGAAGAGTATCCAATCCCCTATAACCCATGGTAATTTGAGGGTGGATTGTTAGAGTAGTCATGTATAAGGAACATATGAGGGTTAATCATGTAATGATTACTAGTTTTATATGGTTTTGGTATAACAGTAGTTTCCTCTTTTATTATGATTATTAACATGCTATTTTATTGTATATTCCATTTCCATTTTTGGTGTTGAACACGAACTATTCTGCGCATTATGACACTGATTGTATTTGTTTACAGTACATTTTACTTACTAAAGGTGACTTGGATGCAAGACCTTGGAATTTAGCAGATAATAAACAGATATTGAATCTAAGTTTAAGTCCTTCTTGGTCATGAAACCCCTGTGAAACCTGTTGGTTCCTGTAACACTGGATAATATTGAGGTAATTGAACTAATGGTGTAAGACAGTTTCCTATCGATTGGATCCTTCTGGGTCTTTCCCCTCTTGCATTGCTTCCGTACAATACATTGCAATGCATCTGTGCATTGCACAGCACAAACTTGACCTGACAGCCTTTCTTTTTCTGTCATGTCCCTGTCGGGTTGCCTTAATCTCATCCTCAGTCCATGAGTGACAGAAAATTAAAGCATCTTAGTTGCCCATTGTCAAAACAGACTTTCCTCCCACATTCCAACAGCTTCCAAGAGCAGTCTCAAGTTGAGTAACATTTGTCAGACTTTGTCGTCCACTACTTTGGAGGGAAGTCAGGGGATTGAAAAGAGAGCCAATAAAGGTAGGATTTTCTGCCAACTCAAGGATGGATGGAAAGAAGTGCAAAGATCACAGAAGATTATTAATTATTCATGTGTTGTCCACTCTTTACATTTTCCCTGTGGCTTCATTTCATCCTTGTATTCACATGACAGATCATCCAAGTACACAGGCCTAAAGTGCTCTCAAAATTACTACCTTGCTTGTGGCAAAGGTAATTAGTGACAATTTTGACAACTGGAGTAGCCTATTATATCCCTTCTATCTTATGACTTTTAAATGGTATATCCACATCTTCTAGAAGGATGAGGTTGGTAAGGTATATCACAAGAAGGAAATAACATTAAAAAAAAAAAAGGATGTTACGACTCTTCCTATTTTCCACGTTTGCTTTCTCATACAGGATTCTGTTGGACCTTCTGATTCATTTCCAATTCCTTCTGCGATGATACTACTGATCAGATTTAACCACGTCTGATGTTTTGGTAACATGTTGGCAATGTATGTGTTGAAATTGCCCAAGTTCACATACAGTAGAGTGAAGAATTTGTTCAGGCTGCATTGACCTAGACAACAGCCAGGAACCAAAAGCCCCACGGACTCCCTCCAAAACTGTTCTGGAAATTATCAAATGTATGAGGAAAAGTCATGTTAACTTCATTAATTAAAATCTAATATAGTCTTTGTCTTGGTCCGGCTACTTTTGGAAGCATGACTCCTGGCATGTATAAGAAAGTTATACATCCTGTTGTATCAAGCCAAGAACCCAACTATTACTGCATTCTGTGTTCCACAGTGGTCAGATAGGTACAATCAAGAAAGTCACACATATGGACAGAGAAGTGATAGCCATGTTCTATTATTGACCTCACCAAGGGTTTTATTGTAAGGATACAATGAAAAGAGATCCTCTTGAGCTCCTGAGAAAACACAGAATGTAAGTCTAAAATTCACCCCTGGCAGGATGGCTACAATTTGGTTGCCAAACCACAAAATTGATTAGCTCAATGTTGGGGGACTTTTAAGGAGACAAGCAAACTGTGTTAAGTCATCAATGAGTTTGACTTACATCTTTTTACTTAGTCCCCAAAGGTTGGGAGAGGGAGGGGAAATTCAGTTTTTGCCCATCCCCTCCAGTGATAGCATTCTGTTACTACCTACCCTCTGTGGTCCTTGGAGGCCAATTGGGTTTTTTTAGTCTCTGACACCATGCAAATGAATTGTGCTTCTTCATTTAGGAAAACTACTGATAATTCATTCTAGATAAATATGTGTTTGAAAAAGGTAGACTGAAAATGAATACGTTAAGCTGACAAATAAGGAATTAAACAAAGTTAGAAATTGCCTTTTTTTTTTCCCACAGTGAAAAACAAATCTTGCAAGGTATTAGAACATAAAGAGTTCCCCCAAGACACAATGGAAATCCCACTGCATGAGTCATTTGAAAAGAGATCAGAGGGGGGAAAAATGCTGCTGTTCCTGCTGAATACGGATGACAGTGTTGGCTTAATTCTGCTTCTATCATCTCTATGTTGTCTAGACATGCATACCCTAGAGATGATGAGTTCATTGTAGAATTTTGGCCGTAGATTCCACAGAGAATGCAGAAAAGACTTTGAACAGTAATAAAAGCAGCAGAGTGTTGTGGCTCGTTAGAGATGAACACAGGCAGGGTATTTGCATTAAGCTAAGCTATAATGAAGTTTGACTTACTGTGTTGTGCATACCCAAATATTATGATTTATAAACTGTGATTTAGCATGTTGTGTGAAATTAGTATTCCCCAATCTGGGTGTCCTCTAGCTAGGAAGGCTTCAGCCCCCAGAATTCTCAGCAATGGTCGTGCTGGCTAGAAAATTCCAAAAATTGAAGCCCATGTATCTAGAGGGTTCCCTGGTTGGAGAAGGGTGCAAAAAAAAAAAAAAAAAAATTACAGTTCAGATAACATGTGAACCCAGTCTTATGCCTAGATTCTTCTTCCTCAGTGCACAAAAGAGGTGGATATCGTTGGCCACATCTCCCAAGGCTTGTTGCAGTTGAAGTTCAGTGGTATCTGTGCTTCCACAGGTTGTCTTTAGGTCACAGTGAATTGTTTTTTGAAGTTAAATCTCCCAAAAGTAACAGTGCAGTTCCATGCAAGTCTATTCAGAAGTATGAAAATTTATTGAGCTAAACTCCCAGGACATCTGCACCACTCCAGCCTAAGGAGTACACGTCAAAACTGGAAGACTATGTCTTAGTTGGCATTCATTGAAATCTTGATGAGAGGGAAGTCATTTTTATTTTTTAGATTTCTTTTTCGGCAATTGTTTTGTAGGGTTTCATTTTCTGCAGTCTTCCCATCAGAGTATTGGATTCATAGAGGGAAGACTATTTGACATTGGTCTATTCTATCTTAAAAAGTAGGTAGAAGGGTTTGAATGCCATCTGTTGATATTTATTATGGAATGAGATGGCTGACATCTCATTTATTCTTGAAATCATACTTTTTTAACACTTAATAAAACAATTACAAAACCAAAGTATAAAATTGTTTCTTCCCTTTTGTAACTTGTGAGAGTAATTCAAAGAAAAAAATCAAATAACATGAGTTTGGATTTCCCTTGAATGGATAGATATTTCCTTTTTTTTCCCCCCTTCTAGTCTCTGTAGGCACCTGAATTATAACTCTCCGTAAATAATGTTACTTCTTTTTGACCTAGGAATATATGAGTACATATTTTCTAGAATGATTTGCTGATGTATGCCGCATCTTTATTTTTCCACTCTGGTATTTTTATTTGTTATTCTTCATAGTGCAGTCCTATGCATGTCTCCTCAAAAGTAGGTCCCACTGATTTCAATTTAACTTACTCCCAAGTAAACCTTAGGCTCCAATCCTATACACAGTTTCCAAGCAGACATGAATAGAATGACTGTTATTATGGTGTAACTCTGCATAAGTCTGTGGGTTAGTCTTAAATGCAGTTGCTCGTTTATGCTCGTTTATTTCTTCTTAGGCATTCTTCTCAAAGATGGAAGACTTTGCGCACTTTGGCATCACTATGATTTTTATATAAGTTTGTCTATCTTTGACCCAGTTAGACATTGGCTGATTAAAAACAAAAACCAAAACAGAATTCCACCTGGTTAGCGCTTGAATTACCAGGACATCCCAGGACTATAAATCACATTATGAAGTTAAAAAAAAAATCAGAAAGCAATAACAAAGCACTTAGAGAACATGAAGTCTCCAAGAGTCAGGCTTACCACAAACAAAACTAATGTTTAATATAAAACTACACCAGATCAGCAGTCTTCCACATGTTGGTATCATCTAGATATTTTGGCACTATAAATTCCCAGTATAAGTAGGAAGTTATAGTCCAACATATTTGAAGGACACTATCATACTTCTCCTACAAAATCTTCACTGGAGAATTAGACTGTAATTGGGTGGAAATGTCCCTGAGAAGCCCTGACTTCAGCTGAGCAGTCCTAGAAGATGCTGTTCCCATTTCTGATAATAAAGTGCTTGAGCACAGAATGTACAGTAGCTCTTTGTTTTAAGTGTGCTGGACCCAAAGCTGACCAAACACCCTTTGAACAATTTGTAAGTAATCTAAAGGGAGGAGACTCTCCCAAGGCATTATTGGAACTGGACAGTCCCCTACTTTTTCCAGAAATGTAAGGAGTTTAGCACGCCATAATTACTGTATATGCATTGATGCAACACTGAAACTTGTTAATTATGAACAACAGAGCTTATACTTCATGCTGGTATTACTTCCATGCTCATTAGAGGAACCTCTTGGTGTAATATTAAGAGACATGCACAATCAGTAACTATAGAGCTATTATTGAAGGAGACTGCTCTGCAATCAGCTAGATAAAATATACCTACAGTATATCACAAAGACTGGTATTGTTTAGCAGCACCCCTTATTTGTTTTTCAAAAGCAGTTATATCTAAGTTAATGCATCTATTGCATTTTGCTTGTAGTCTAATAGGAAATATATATATAAAAATAAAGATGAATGTGTTTTTATGAAGTTTTTCAGGGAAACCAAATACGGTGATCTTGAAGTTGTTAAAATGCATGAAAAGCAAGGTGAGAATACTCTAATTGCAGCTGATTTATTTCCCCAAAGGATTAAAACCTTCTTTGGAATAGCTATGGTTCAGAGATTTCCAACTATATTAGGATCAACTTCCAAGGGGGAAAAAAGAAGAAGAGGAACATTGAAACTGGATCTGCAGAATGAAATTTAAAAGGAAAGGAAAAATGAAAGACTATGGGCTTATCCTCATATCCCCCAAACTGTGGCACAAAAATGCTCTTTATGACCCATCCTCATGTCATTCCCAGCCCCCAGCCCTCATCTTTAATTCTTTCAGTTTCTAAATCAGTGTTTCTCAACCTTGGTGACTTTAAGACGGGTGGACTTCAATTCCCAGAATTCCCCAGCCAACAAGGCTGGCTGGGGAATTCTGGGAGTTCAAGTCCACCCATCTTAAAGTTGCCAAGGTTGAGAAACACTGTTCTAAGTAGTGTTTTCCCTTTATCTTATCTCCAACCCATGACAAGCTCACATCATCCTCGTCTGTACTGCTGCTAAATTTCCCCTTTTATTCCAATACTTTCCAACAGCAGCCTCAAGGTGGGTAAAATGTGGCAGGTTTTGTCACCCAATACCTTGGAGGGAGGTTAAGTGACTGGTAGTAACTGGGAACAAAGGCAATAAAAGCTGAGATCAGTAATTTTATGCTGGTACAGTTTTCTGCCTGTTCAAGGATGGCTGGAGAGCATTCAGCCTTGCAGTGGGAAAAGAACCATGGAACTAGTACTGGAACTAGTAGTTAAAAAGTGGATTTAGATTAAGAAACTCTGCTTTTTTACTCTGGACCAGGCCACCCCATTTCACCCCATTGCCTTTCCCTTTGTCCTAACCATAAATGGCCTCCAATACATTCCATGAGCAGGCATTGAACCCGAAAATGTTGTGCACCATAGGAAAGAGAGTAATTAAGTTGATGCAATTAACTTTAAATGTTTTGTTTTGTTTTACAGCAAGACTTCAGGAAACTTCTCACTCAGCTTCTGAAAATTCATAGCTGAAAATAACAGTTTAATTAGAGGTTTGGAGTGAGACATGCAGGTATCCCAAACCATCACAATTATAACTCCTGTGCAAATACCCCAAACAAGAACAATTGCTATTGTTTTGGCCAAATTTAGAAGCAGAAAAGTCCCTATTGGCATACATGTTTTCACAGCTTGTCAGTAATTCACAGGTTAACCATGTCAGACTGACTTTTTCCAAGTGAACCTCCTGTTAACAAATGGTCTGTAGCAACCGTGCAAATGCCAGTAATTAGTGTAAGAGATAAACCAAATCCATTAGAAGATAGAAGGGAAACTCAATCTGTTTTACAAATGGAAATGAAGTACCAGCCTCAATTATAGGATTTTTTCAAAAACATGCAATTTAGCAAGATGTTGATTTCCTTTTCTTTAACGTCCCTTTGTCTTTCTTTAGATCCTTCAGCTCAAACCCTGTGGAATATATTAGCCAGCCAAAATTTGGCAATACATTTAATAATCAGGCTGTTCTAAATTAGCTCCTTTTGGAAATGATTTTGATAACAGTTTGGCTGGGGAGAACACTGTGGTTTGAAGATACAGGGATGTGCGAATGAGATGGTAATACTGAGATTCTATAAATACTTAACCACACATACTTTTTTGTGTTTTGTGATATAAATATGTTCCATAAAAGCTTGCCACTGGCATTTTTTCTGGGGCTAGGGGCCATCCTTGTTCTTTGAATATCAAGCCAGGGTATATTGAAAGCCACTTTGGTGTAGTGATTAAAATACTAGTTTAGAAACAGGATGACTGTGAATCACAGGCACAGAAGACGGTGGGGTGACTTTGGGCCAGTGACTCTCTCTCAGTCCAACAACAGGGTGGTTGTTGTGGGGAAAATAGGAGGAAGGGGCATTAGGTATGCCACTTTCAGCTGCACAAAACAGAGGTGAGTTGATGATGATGATGATGATGATGATGATGATGATGATGATGATGATGATGATTTATTAAACTTGTATGCCACCTGATTCCCAATGACTCTGGGCAGCTTACAAGATTCGAACAAAGAAATTACAATAATATCAATAAACATAAAAGATAAAAGACAATAAGCATGATGAAGTAAGGGATCTCACTCTCCCTCATCATAGGCCTGGGTGAAGAGCCAGGTTTTCATAGCTCTTCTAAACAACAGGAGAGTGGGGACCATCCAGATCTTGGGGGGAACCTCGTTCCAGAGAGCAGGTGCTGCTACGGAGAAGGTACGCTTCCAGCATCCTGAGAGATGACATTGTTTAATCGAAGGAACCCAGAGTTTGCCAACACTGCAGGATCAAATCAGCCAGGCAGATTTATGGGAAACAGGCAGTCCCTCAAGTAACCAGGCCCTATGCCATGTTAATGATGATGATGATGATGATGATGATGATGATGATGATGATGATGTAAATGGTTTGGCCAAGAAGTAGGCAAAGCCAGGACTTAAGATAAATTTAAATGAAACAAATTAATGACACTAATTACAGGTAGTCCTCACTTACCATCTGCCTTGTTTAGCAGCCATTTGAAGTTACGATGGTGTAAAAAAATAGTTGGGCAGACAACCCTCACATTTATGACTGATGCAACATCCCGCAGTCATGGGATAACCACTCAGGCGCTTCACAACCGGCTTGCGACAAGCAGAGTTAATAGAGAAGGCAGAAGTAAAATCATAAATTGTAGTCACATGATTTCTCACTTAACAACTGAAGGGAAAGCAAGGTCATAAGCCCATCACGGTCACTTGATTTTCTGCTTAGGGCCTGCAGCACTTAGTGACAGAGTTGCTGGTCCCAATTGTGGTCGCTAAGCAAGGACTACCTGTATGATTACTCCTCATGTATCTAATGATTTTCTCCTATCATAATTACAACTCAGTGGCAACTTTTGGAGGAGTTCTGGGAATCATACCCAAGACAAGACTTGGACTAGAGAAGGTGAACCCGTGGAATATACCCTTGGTATATGCTGAATTTTCCAGCCCTACCTTAAGATGCTCAGAATCTTTTGCAGGCAAAACATTTATTCTAGAAGCTAGGTTCCTGCTGCAAATCAGGACACAAATGAAGCCTTAATAGCTAATTATTTTCAGTCCTTTAGTGAATGGTGTTTGTATGGGTGTGGTCATACGTGCGTATTTGAGAGAAGGAGGAAATCAGGACCTTACCTCCTGTGCATAATTAAAGATTGGGGAACCTGTGACCTGAACCACAATTCCCATTGGTTGTGACCAGATCAGTATTCCACATAGCCCCCTATGCTTAAAAATGCAGCTAACCAGCACACAAAATTTTCAAAGCAAATTCACTTTCACTAAATGAAATGAGAATGGCAGAGGAAAAAATGCAGAGTAATTTTTCTACACAGCACTACTTTTATATTTTGGAGAAATGTTGGCCCAGATCACCAGTCTCCTGATGTGTACGTTTAACACATGACCACAAACCTAGGAACTAGGCTGTCCACTGTTCTCTGTTTTCAGGGAAAAGAGAGAGAGAGAACTTGGTTCATCATGTTCTCATTGCAGACATTTTTTTAAAAAAAATCTTAAACTGATTTTTGTCATGTGAAATGATCGCAACAACATGTACAATCATTGTAAAAGATAAAGCCCAAATTGATTGCATCCAATCCTTTTAAATGTGAGGTACAGTGGGGTGGGGATCCCTAATAATCAAATGACAAGCATTTAGCTAAACAGGCACAGAGATTTCTCACTTCCATTTCCCCCCCTTTAAAAGACTCAGTTTCTGTAATATTTTATTGAATGTTACAAGGTATTGAATGTTATAGATGTCAAATATAGCTCTCCCATGGTGGAACATGAAGATAAGCCATCACTGAAGGTCTAAATGTATGAGCAGGACAATTGAGATGTTTCTTCAGACTGCTGGGGCTTGAAAAGGTGTCCATCTGTACTTTGAACTAGGCTAGAAAATAATAGGGAACCAAAAACATTCCCTGTGAACTGATGTACTGTATGCTGGTTGCATCTACGTAAATGAGAGTCTGAACCCTCACATCTGAATTCCAAACCAACTGAACCTTTTGAACCATTTTCAAGGGATGGTCCACATCGAACACCTCATAGTAGTCCAAAGTAGACCTTACCATAAGACAGGGCTGCATATACAACTTTGACACAGTTGCCTTTTGAGTGGTGTGCAGAGGCTGCACTCTCAAAAGTAAGCAGGCAAGGCCAGGATAAAATTTAAATTTGATATGAATTTGTGAGGGCTAGATTGGAAAACATCAGAAGCAGAGGTATGCATGGGTGAACAGCTCCTTCAGCCCCATAAGGTTTGAACTTGAGATTTGGGTTCTCTCTCTGTTTCTCTCTGTATGGCTAGATTCTTCCAGTTTGTTGATTTTCTTCTTACTAACAGCTTTTCTAATATTTGTAATAAAACCTTTCTTATTGGACTTGTGTCCTTGAATCACTGCCTGGGAGCTTTCCATTCAGCTATTAGTCTGGGAGAATCTTGACAGCTGACACAATTATTCTTCAGTCATGCATATAATAATACCCCCCTCCTGATATTTAAATTATAACTTACTAACAACAATGGGAGATGTCTGAGGGCCACACCCAGATCTTTCAGGGGCCACTTTGGGCTATATGACCTTAGTCTGTATAACATTGTTGTGTACATGACATTATCATTCCTGAATCTTATCCCAAACTGAATAAAATGCTATTGGTCACTTATTAACAGTATTTTATTTATAGTCCAGCCTTTCTTCTTTTATTATTTGAAGAGAAAAAGATAGTAATGTTGGCCAAAAAAAAAAAAAAAAAAGCAGGGAAGGATTGTATCTTCACCCTACCCAGTTCTTTAGTACTGTTTCATATCTCTGCTTTTAGAGCCTTGGGAATATTGCACTAATAAAATCTTGGAGGTCGGCTGCATTGAACATAACACACAATGAGCCCCAGTTTCTGGCTTCAAAAGTTTCCAGTTTCAAAAGAAAGCTCTTAATGCAAATTATGAGATTGTCTGAAAATGGTATGATATGAGGAAAAACTCTTGGAAGAAGAAAGGAGAGACAGGATCAGGAAGATATTTTTCCTCTATATGCAGATGACCACCCTTTTTAACTGCCTGTCTCCTTTCAGTGGGGTTTAATAGCAGAAGCCTATCTAGATCATTTACACTTTATCCAAGGCTGACAGTGGGAGATGTTCCAAGCACTTCAGAACCCTAACAGAAGCTCTGAATATTTCTATTCAATTTCCAGGTGCTGAACTGCAAATCCATAGGCCTGGTCATTCAGTTTGATTGGAGGGAGGTTGCTGAGGGTGTCCCCATTTGCATATTAATGGTTCATGCAAAATTATAGATTTCTTGGACGCAGAAGCTTTGGCTAGCGATGGAGACTGAAAGGAGCATCTCCTAGCCCTTTCTATAGAATGATCAAAGTGAATGTGGAATTGCTGATTTTATGGGGAGCAGCCAAAAGCTAATGATGGAAGCAGGAGTCATCTCAACTAGGACCAAATAAGAACACAGCCAACTGGCTAATGACTCTGCTGAAGCCAGCAACCTACAAACTGTTCTTCTGGGACAGTTGCCATTATATCAGCATTCGGGTTACCTGATTCACTAAAAACAAAGAATCACAGCCAGGAGTTGAGAGAAACAAAACATTTTGGAGGCAACACTCACACAGCATCTTTGGATGGCATGGTGGGGGCTGCATCCCAAAAAAGAGTGGGGCCAGGACAAGAAAATGAGCAGGATCAGGACTAAAGCTAAACATAATTGTATTTACATTTAATTCAATTCAATTAACTATATCTCTTATGCCTACTCGCCATATATAATTCATCTCCACCCTTAACTTTTTCTGCAGAAAATGTAACATAGTTGCCATCTTGGACTTAATAAAAATCAGGCAATAGAAATGAATTGTCCACCAGCTTTAGTTGACCCTACATGGAAGTGTCCTTATGGTGGAGCTTGTATTATAATGAAAGACCCATTCAAAAGGAAGCAAAAAAACATTGTACGGAATCCCTTAAACCTTATCAGGAAGTTGTAGAGAGAAGAGGGGCAGGAGGAAGAGCTGCTACCAAGACAATGGTCAGATGAAAAAGGACTGAGTCCAGAGCAGGAATATAACCTGAGTAAACATCTCAGGGAAGACTCTCCCTAGTTCTCATGAAGATAAAGGGAGGGAGGGGGGAAGCACACTAAGACTTGCAAGATTCTGTTACTATAACCTTATAATAAAAGTAGTACTGACCTACATGACATTGGATTCCAAGTCTGATCTACTTTGGAGGGCTGACAGAAGGATTCTAGCAGAAACTGGAAGTTCACCTAACTACAATCACTTCTGATCTCATGCAGTGGAAGCAAATTATAAAAGAAATTAGCATGCTTTCCACACTGTGGAAACAGACAACTGTAGTGGCAATAAGCAACCAAACAAGCAACTTTAGGAGGGCCTGTGGGACCTCTTCTCAAAGCTTTTGGGGGCCACAGATGGCGGCGCCTCAGGTTAGATATCTGTTATATTAGGAGTTCACCATTTCAGACAGTAAACGATAGTTCCCACTGGCTGGATTCACACATGATACTAAGCCATCAGGTTCAGTTGTGGCTTCATGTTATACGTGTGAATGCAGAAACTGTGGATTATAAAGTACAGTTTGGGGGTTAGTGCCATGTATGAACCAAGGTATTATGTCTTTGTCAGCAAGCCATAGCTAAAGAAATGGTAGTATACTAGAATATGTGAGCTCACCTACAGGATATTTTGGCATCAAAGGGGGAGAAGCACTTCCTGGTTTCTTCCACAAGCTAAGGACCATGAGGAGATCACTCCCTTTGATTTTCAAGGGAAATTAATCTGGCCCATCTACCATGCATTGAAATTTTCTTCCTCCTTTCCTGTTGCAAAGCACACTTGGATCTTCTTAGCACTGTCCTTGGGACAACAGAAAAAAGAGGGAAGAACTTTCTGTCCCCAACCTGGAATCCTTCGCATCTATTGCTTACAACACCAACTGTCCCCAGGCTGACAAAGGTTAATCTCCTCTGAGAGGTAGGATTTCAGTTTCTTTTGTTTCTGAGTCACCCCCTCCCTTTTCTTCCTTTTTTCTCTGCACTATTATGCAATAATTGCAAAAGTGCACGCACACGGGCGCGCACACACACACGCACACACACACACACACATGAGAAGGACCAGACATACTTGCCATACCATTACTTCATGTTTTTCTTTTCTTTTTATCCTCTCCTTGTAAGTTTCCACACAAGTATTCTTGAAAAACTAGAATGACACCAAAGATCAACGATACAAAACCACAATTATTCTTTACAAGCTTGCACAGAAAAGCATAAATGGAGTAAGGAGTGTATGCCTGAGATGTCATTGAGTAGAACAGATAATTTACTGTCTTATGGCTGAATTGTAAGTGCATGCTTTTATGTACAGAGTTAGGAGTTTCTTATTTCACTGCATGGGGAATGAGGGCTTTTCCCCACAGCTGAAATGAACCGCCTCCACCCATCTCTGAGTCAGCAGAAAGCTATACTGGCATGAAATTTACTGTCCCCACTACTGATTCTTATCCTGCCTCTGTGGACTGTGTTTCAAATCATGGTGGTCACCTGCTTTCCCTCCAGGGTAATGGATGACAAAGGCTAAGAGATTTACATTCCTTACTACCCTTAGGTCGTGTCAAAATAAGTAGAAAAATACTGTTTTAATACTGGTGTAAGGATTACTTCACCCATCGTCTAAAGAAGAGATGAAGGCAATATCATGGGACACAGCAGAAAAAAAGAGATGCAGGTGGGGAAGTGACTAGATAGATAGATAGATAGATAGATAGATAGATAGATAGATAGATAGATAGATAGATAGATAGATTTCTCAAAAAGGTAACTGGATGAATCTCTAGAAGCAAAAGCAAGCAAGAGTCTAACACATTTATTATCGCATTAATTCTCATGGATCAGATGCAAGGAACATAGTCTAGTCCATGCATCTTAAGAAGTCACCTTTGATTCATGAACACTTACGCAACTATAAATGTGTTAGTATTTATGATGCCATAGAACTGGCTGTTATTTTTGCCCACATAATGAGATACTGTAGCTTATAGGCATCTAGAAATGGTTGCCAAGCACTGAAGCATCCTCACTTCTGGACCGTCTGCTCTGCCCAGACCACAGGCATCCATGGGGCAGGCAGCATAAGGAATAAGTGGCATGTATTACAATGCCATCACACAAAAAATGTGAATGATGTAATTGGCATAATTTGAGTGATGACTTTATGACATAAATGACATCATTATAGATTATATCAGGCACCTATGGCCCAGGTTGATTGTTCAATTATATATACTATACCTATATATTATACGTAACACCAGCTAGTCATATACACTCTACCTCTATCTATTATGGACTCATAGAATTATAGAGTTGAAAGTGAGCACAAGGATCATATAGTCACCCCTCAACCATGTGCAGGAAAACCAATTAAACCATCAGTGAGAGGTGGTCAGCCTCTCCTTCAAAAGAGATGGAGATGGAGAACCCACACCCTCCTTAGCTACTCTGTTCTACTTTTGTATAAATCTTACCAGCAGGAATTTTTTACCTTATATTCAATCACTTTAGGTGACTGGAATGATACTCAGGAAAATGAGTATGTTTGAATGCTGCTTAAATATGGAAGGCACATGAGTCAAAAATAAGATTCCTTAATATGCAGGATCAGATTATGAAATACTGTTGACACCATTCTTTCCTAGTGGTAGCCTGGCACAAATCCCAAAAGATGGTCCTACCTATATATGAAATTCTGGACTCTAGCAGATTCTGACTCTTTTATGGTCTTTGGCACTAACAATGTCAAAAATTTAGATCAGCCCTTAATTTATTAAAAAATGGATCAGACATGGCACCTGTGGTAGCTAAATCACCTATGCCATTCCTGGAGGGCACCTACAGAACCCTAGTTAAATAAAACTGTAATTAAAAAGAATAGTTAAAATCTTATGACATTGCTAAATCTCATGAGATTGCAAGGTTTTTGCAGGAGATTATCCAAGATTTCACCTGAGAAATTAGAAGTCCCATGAGATATCAGCATTCTTCTGTGAGATCACATGAGCTCTTAGGGGTGTGGAAGCTACAGTCTTGTAAGAGGTCTCATAAGTTATTACCATTTGTTTATTTTTTAAGTCGTTTCTGAAAAGGTTGCCAAGCCCTGACCCACAAGATAAACTACACTGTTTACTCTAATTTTCCCATTTTTTGCAACCACCTCTTGGCCATAGTTCAACATTAGATTCTGCAAAGGTATCCTTTTCTCCTACCTGGTTTGGGAAAAAAAGCCATTGCACTAGTAATGTTCGATCATTGTCCATCTTATAAGGAAGAGATTTTGGTAGCAATATTGCAAGTCTCTCTCTAGCTTAGTTCAAGTAATAATCCTTTCTTAAACCTCTCTTCCTTTTCCCTTTCTTTCCTTCTTCTGGAAATACCATTTACAAGGAACCCTAGTATTGCAGAGCAGCTATAATAAAGAAGGTACGTTCTACCCCATGGTTTGCACTTCTTACATCTTTGTTCCAAGACAGCTATCCTCAATAAGTGCAAGTCATTTCCTTTTTTTTTTTTTTTTTGCAATTTTCATGGGTGAAAGAGGTTGGGGGAAGAGGTGACATCTAGGCAATCTAAGCATCTGCTAAGATAGGCCTCCTTCCCCATATTACAGACCGCACAGGAACACAGATGAGGAAACTATACTCTTCTTGAATGTAAAGTGGGGTAGAGATGGGAGAAAAGATTTGCAAGACATGCATGCCGTTAAAATAGCAATGACTCCGTTTTCTACTTCCCTTCCACTCACTCAGGCAAAATGCACCAATAAGAAACCCTGGTGCTGCAAAGGGACCCAGTGGGTATGGTAACATGCTCCTTGCTGCCGATCTGGCTTGTTTAAAAACAAAAACAAAAAAAAATGGCCTTTGCTTTTTAAAAATACTTTAATTTAAAACAAGCAAATGAACAGGGGAAAGGCCATGCTGCAAAGCAAAATGCAGAAAGCTGAGGCATAATCTGTATTGCCAACAATTCTTTTGGCCCTTGTGCAGCTCCCAGGGGCATTCTTAGAAAGTAAAAATAGTGAATGCTATATTTGAGTGCCAGAATTTAGCTGATCTTGGCTGATCTTGAAAAGCTAATTGGTTAGTATTTGGATGGTAGACCAACAAGAAATGTCAGAGTTGGGAAGGAGGAAAAAAAATACATGAAGACAATGGCAAACAACCTCTGTTTTGTTGCCAAGAAGACTGTATGGATAGGTCCTTTGAGTTGAGCCTAGATAAAATTCAAAAGTAAGATGAGCTCCTGGGAAGCATTCTGGGATAATGGCAATCGCGAGAAGCCTACCTTGATGTTTTGTGGTTGGCGAGGTTGATCATACAGCCATTCTGTGTCGAAATTCTGATTGTGTTGAGGATCCCTCTAATAAATAACATATCACCACTAATTTTCCATGAAATGACAGAGGAGATTTGCTAGTGAATGTCAGGTGCCTGTTGGTCTGAATTTGAATTGTTATATTAGGAAGGGAAAATAGCTAGTTTGTTTGGTCTTTCTAGTTTAGCAAAAAGCAACCAGGATGAGAATTTATGAAAGTTTATGGAACAGTGCAATATAGAAGAAGTATAGAAAAAGTGAGTCAAACTGAGCTTTTCCCTCCATCTGTTATAAGACAGTCCAGCCAAGTGTTAGACTGAGTATGTTGAAAAGACATGAGCAAACAGGCCAATAATTTAAAAAAGAAAAGAAAGGGCCTTGGGGCAGCAATCTGGAATGAGCCCCTCCAATCTGAGTCATGGAGGAAGGCAAAACAGATTACAGCCATTTTTTTTATTTTTTATTTTTTTTACTCAGTTGCTATTTTCCCCAGGAGAAAAAATTACCTTCAGGTAGAAATGTAGCTGGAGTGAGAATGAATGTGATTCTGGGCACTGATTACCCAGTGATTTCACTGGGGACATCTGGGGTTGAAGGCTTAGACTACTTTCTCTTCCAAATGGGGAAGAAGGACATTTAAAAATGGGGGGGGGAATATATGTTGCTTAGCCCTCAAACTGTTGGTCCATCAATGCAATTAATCTGACAAGAGGTAACAGACTAGAGAAGAAACAAAGGAAGAAGCCCTCCTCACATTCCAAAATGAAGTTATGACTTCACTCCGGAAGATCCAATGATGACAACCAGATAGAAAAGAGATACAGATGAAATATGCAGAATAAGGATATTAATAACTCTTAGCCCAAACTTTTAGCTCATTTTTTCAGGGGAGGTTTTTAAGGGGCAAAAGGTATCTCTTGCGCTTCACAAAAGCTTAAGACATTCATTTCACCCCTGTAAAAAAATCTGTCTGGGGGGGCATTTAAAAATAAGATGACAGCTTTAATCATTCCCCAATTCCTCCCTCCCTCTCACACACACACACACACAGCTTCCTGTCCTGTCCACTCTGGTAGCATAATAATTAAGGTTGTATCTCAGTTCAAATTTGAAGGGAAAAAGATGCTTTGGAGCAGGCATGGGTAAGCATGTAGCACTGGTTTAAAATACAACATTTCCCAGAATCACATTGCAGTTATGGGAGGCAATTGCATGGTTTCAGGAAAATATACATCTGCTTTAAGGAGTTGCTGATAGTTGCTGGTGTTACCAGTCACTTACCCTCCAACTTTTGATGGGTAGTCAAGAAAGACTATAGCATCCAGTTTCAAGAAAGTTGCATATCTCTTTTCTGCATCAAGATTTAGGAACAAGCTTTGTGTGACCTTGGCAAAGCCACCTTTGAGAAAAATGCACACTTTCCTTATCAGTTTTGTATAGAATAAATTCACTGATAACTGGTAAACATGATCTCATTATAATATGTACTGGGCTGATATGCAGTACAATCTCAGCAAAGTATCCATCCACGTCAGCAAGGATTATTCCATCATACAAATTTCCCCTGTAATAAAGTAACAAAAAATGCCACAGTCCATGTCATCATCACCAGATGTTCTCCTATCTATAAAGGCAATCCAATGCATGTTTACCTGGATGTCAGTTTGGCTGAATTCAATGATCATTACTAGCATGTATACCTCAAACTACAAACCTGCATGTTAATATTGCTTTAACTTGTTTTTAAGTGTGTCATTTTTCTCCCAAAACACACACAAAGACAAAAACCAAGAGCCATCAAAGCAACACAGAAATATACATACATAATTAAATGAAGTAGATATAATCATTTGTGGATTATATCAGTCAATGTTATATCTATGCAGCAGGAGCAGGAGCAACAAGAACTATTATGCAACAGCACCATTTTTTTCAAATTACGTTGGGGAAAACCCCTGAAAAACTAAAGCAAAAGGGCACTTGGTGGATCTCCTGGGGTAAGGCATTCCAGACTGGGTGGGCCATGTCATAAAAGATGAGCTCCTCTTCATGGATAGGACAGTGAGTTATGCACATCCTCCCTTTTCAAAAGGGAAGACAAGAGAGAACACTGTTTTTTCAAGAAAATGTGCATGTTAATTTTGTGAATTGCATTTCTGGCTAAAAGCATTTATAGGTTCCCCTATAATCAAAATTTCTCAGGCCAGCTTGCAAGAGATTTTGTTTTTCTTTTCCACTCTCAACACGAGACAAATGAAATGCATTTAATACAGTAAAGAATGGAAGTATGCATCTTAAAAATCAAAATGCAAAAAATAAAACTATTAAGCTACAATCAAATAAAACACTAAAAGAGATTGAAATGCCAAGGGACCAAAGAAAAGGAGAAAGCCTGCTGTTAAAAAGACAACAAAGCAGGTGACAAGTGAACCTCTACGGTGAAGGTATTTGAGAACGTAAGTATTGCCACTGAAAAGGTCCTTTCAATCAGTCTGCAAGGACACCCCAGATAGAAAAGGTCCTCTATGAAAGATCTCAAAGCCCAAGTTGATACTTGGGCTACTTCTGAACCCCATGAATTTGCTTCCATCTAAGCTGGCTAAACAAAAGAAGTTACAGAGTTAAAGAACGTAAGATGAAAACCTGTCTAATCCAGGTTTCTGTCTCTATTGTGGTCTATCAGATTCTTCTGGGAGGCCCCTAAGCCAGGAAACAATGCAATATTCTTTTTCCTTTGATATTGCTGGTAACATACAAATATCATGACTGGCACCCATGGTTAGCTCCATCTGGGAAGTTGTCTAATTTCCTTTTAAAGCTATTCACACTGATGGCCATTGCTAGTATATATTGGTAGTAAATATCATGGGATAACTCTATGTCATTTAAAAGTGTTACCTTCTGCCTGTCCTGAGTTCATTCCTTCCCATCATTAGCTAATCCTACTCAACTGAGCTTTGCCTTTTGCTACCTTAGAGGAACAGTCCAACTTATATACAGTTTACTGATGTAAAAGCTAGAGTTTATTTCTGGTCTGTTTTTCATCAATCAAGGGATCTGTACATCTTGTTAGGTTGTAAGAGGAAGAGAAACCACTGACTTTAACAGCTGGAAATTATATTTCCAGAAATGGAAAATTTATAGTCATTTACTTATTTGTACTTCCCAGCAGGCACAGAGAGAGAACTTTCTGCACAACATAACTCTGCTCTGCATTTGGTAAAATCCAGTGTGCATCTCGGAAGGCATTCATTACTCCATCTAGCCATGTAAGCTGGTGAAGAGATCGTTCCAAGGTCAGTCACATTTTTCTCCTTCCCTCTTTTTTCTCATTCTAACCAATCTCCCTGATTCATGAAATTCAAAAATGTGCAGTGATATTGTATATTGGGGAGTAACAAAAATAGTGACTGTATGAATGTTGGATTTCTCTCCTATAGTCAACAGAACTATTATGGCTTTTGATTAAGGCTGAATTTGTACTAGCTTTCAGTATCCCCTGATTAGGTATTTATTTATTTATTTATTTATTTAGATATGCTATCAACTACCAAAGTCTACAAAGTGGTGATATGGAGCCATAGTTAGTATCCAATCATGTAAATCTCCTGCAATGAGCTATTTCAATGTTTTCTCCTGCTTTATTGTGGTTTTCATGCTTAAGATGGTCTTGTGTTTTTTAAAGATGTGATGTTAATGTTTAAGATGACTTCAGCTTTTACAGTTCACTTGTGCTATCATTGTTTTAACGTTGTTTTATTTGTTGTACAGCAACAATAATAGAAATGGCATGATTTCTCTCCCCCCACCCCGTGCAAATCTGAAGCGACACAGTCCAAAAAGAAGTCTCACCCAGGTAAGAGTTAAGCCCAAGCTTTGAACAAGGCTTACCACTACATATGAACCTTCCTAGAAAGCCTTCAAATCTCCCAAGTTTCTCCCTCCTCCACCATTGCTAGAAAATCCTCTGTAGTCTTGATATAGACAGTTTACACATAGTCCACATAAAACTGGCATGCCACCCATATAGAACAAGCAGATAGAACAAGGATTTCTCAGCTAGCTTAAGCTTTCCAGTCTTTCTCTTTCTACATAGTTTTTGCTGTTGTTCTTTTTCTTGTATTTTCTTCTTTATCTTGCAAAGGCAAGAACAGACCTGTCTGGACTGAGATGTGAACTGTTGGAGACTGTGGTAGAATGTATTGTCGAAGGCTTTCACGGCCGGAATACGATGGCTGGTGTGGGTCTTCCGGGCTGTGTGGCCGTGTTCTGGAAGTTTTGTTTCCTAACATTTCACCAGCATCTGTGACTGGCATCTTCAGAGAGCAGGAGCACAGTGACAGAGAGAACTGCTCCTGTCTGTGCTCCTGCTCTCTGAAGATGCCAGTCACAGATGCTGGCGAAACGTTAGGAAACAAAACTTCCAGAACACGGCCACACAGCCCAGAAGACCCACATCAGCCACTGTGGTAGAACTTAGGCCTGAGATACCATCAATGATATAATGCCAGAGACTAAAAAGAGTTTGTTGTTCTATCCAAGCTCACCTAGAGCCCAAAGCCCTCCTATCCTCTTTCCTACCCAGAATAATTTAATAGTCAGACTGATACATGGAGCGATTTCAGGCTCAGTAGTTCACAACATAGGGCAAGTGTCGACAGATCCCTACAGTTCCTGTCATCGCATTACTAACGATGAGGTTAGTCTTCCCTAACTTAATGCTCTCCAGCTGAGTTGTTCTTCTGGTGTTATGATCCACTCGGAGAGCTTCAGATATGGAGCAGATTAAAAGAAGAATGATTGTAACAATAATAATCCCCACAATTCCTTTAACCAACGAATTCAAATATATTGGAAGGATAGCAGACTAACCTAGGCCATGCTTCCTTAACTTACATCCAAGTCACAGTCAGTTTAGGGAATTTAGAGACCCAATGCAACACCAGATTTGGAGTTGTACATACCCACACCCATGCCCACAGACCTATAGTAACACTACTGATGGATTCCTGCAAAATGAAGGGGATTGTAATGGATGTCAACAGAATGAATCAAGGAGGGGAACGTAAATATGGAGAGAGTGGAAAGATGCACTGGAAAATTTGAAGAATCCAGTATTGTACCTGTGGATTGGCAGCATTGCTGGCAAGACGGTCGTGGAACTACAGGGAAAGTGTGTCATCACCACCACTAAGAATTAAACAGCTATACCAGGTACCTGAGTCTTGGAATTCTGATTCTCTGGCTATGGCTGATGTTGTTGATTAGGACTGTAAATGTAGGATCTGTCTACATAGTAAGAAGAATTTGGCAGCCACCATTGATGGAGCAGGAGAGTGTGGTGTGTTCCTAGGAAGGTGTCAACCACTGATACTTAGCACTAGCTGTGCCAGAAGCCATTCTGAAGTCAGTGTGAATAAGAACTGGAGAAGACCCAAATGGATTAAGAGGGACTGTAGGAAGAGAACAGAGACTGCTGGGGAGGAAACCTGTAGTGTTGTGGAGCGCTGCTCCAGTGGTGGCTGGGTACAATTGCCTGCAGGTGGTATTGGGCCACAGAGACGAGCTAGGGCTGCTGTTGGTGTACCTAGTTCCCAGCTTTCATGCCTTTCACAGAGCTGGTATTTGAATTCCTGATGCTTGGGTGACTTCCGTCTCCATGTTGTATGGGAGGGTCCAGTGCAACTTGTGAATTCAAGGCTTCCATGGTGATAATGGCCTTGTTGCAGGTAATTGCAACATACATGGGAAAACAAATGCTGCACCTGATCTTTATAATGGAGCAAATGAGATGTGATCTAAAGCTGGAGGCCATCAACAACTGTCCTTTGCCATGATCAAATTTCTTCCTTGTCAAACTGCAGATCATGGACACCCTGGTTCTCTGCTTAGGCAGTGGTGATTAATGGATCCAGAAGGATTCCGGAGAGAATGTTGAGATTTTCCCAGCAAGTGACAATATGGTGGGCAGTTTCATCTTGCACTAGCACTTACAAACACTGGTAAGTGCTCTCACTCAAGCCTACATGGTGGCTTTAAGAGCAATGGAGTGTCAATTCTTCTCTACACTTATCGCAGCCACAGAATCGCTCCCAATGGTCCCATTCAAAGTTATCCAGATCTTTTTAGGGAATATGGGCAGAAAAGGTGCCTGCAGGTTTGCCAGGTGAATTCAATTATATCTTTCCAGGCATAATCGCTCATATCCAGTCTGGGCTGGATGCCTGTTGGACAAAATCCACTGTGATGAGTGAGTGCATCAAGAAGCCCTTTCTGGATTCAGGTGTTTCTGACAACTTTTGCTGGGTCACCAATCTTTTATTTTTAGGAAATGCTGAGTAGATGGCAGGGATCCAGCTAGAGGAAATGAGTTATCTGGATCCCTGTCAGTACAGGTTCAAGCCCAGTTATGGGATGGAAACAGCATTAGTCACTCTAGTCAATTACTGCAGTCAGGACCTAGATGGGGGAAGTGGGCCCTCTTGGTCTTATCAGACTTCTTGTATTCAATACCATCAACTTTCTGAAGGGATTGGTAATTGGGAGCACCATTTTATGAAGCTGCTGTGCTTCATAAGAAACATTGCATGGTTTTTCAGGGCACAGGGCCCTCCCCAATGTTATTTAACATCTCTGTAGAAAAACTAGGTGAGCTCATCTGTTTGGGATGAGCTGTCATTATCACACTGAGCTATGCATTGTTACCCCAGGCTAAGCCAGAGATGCCATGGAAAGCTGTATCAATATCTAGAAACAGTTAAGGGCTAGAGAAGGGAAATGAGCTCAGCTTAAATCTTAGCAAGTCAGAGTTGGTATTTGTCAGTAAACCTATGAGCAATCCCTCAACACTAATCCTGGTAGTTACTGTGAATGAAGTTTCATACTCCCACCAAAGGCCTTGGAGGTCCTCATGGATTCACAGCTCCTGTTTGAACAGCAGGTGGAAACCACAGCCAAGGGGACCTTTGTCCAGCTTCAGCTGGTATGCTAGTTCTGATCCTATTTAGACCAGGATGCCCTGACAACTGTAACTCACATCTTGATCATCACATGGTTGCAATGCACTCTGCATGGGGCTGCCTTTGGAGATGATGCAGAAGCTTGTAACTGGTACAGAATGTGGCACCCAGGCTGTTGGCAAGATGAACTTGCTGTTGGAATCTACTCTACATGGGCTGCCCTTAAAGATCACTCAGAAGCTACAGCTGGCCCAGAATGTGGTGTTACAAGCAATGATGGGCATACCACAGTATGCTGATCTGTCACCTCTGCTTTGCAAGCTACACTGTTTGCCAGTTGGTGCAATTCAAGGTGCTAGTTATCACCTGTAAAGTCCTTCATGGCATAGGACCTGATTATTTGAGGGTCCACCTATCTCCAATCATTTATGCCCACCGAGTAAGATCGGGCAGAGTGGGCATACGCCAGGTCCCCTCAATTAAACAATGTTATCAGGACTTAGGAAGCATGCTTTCTGTTGTGGCACTTCCCCTCTGGGAGAGCATCCCTCCAGAGATCCATACGGTTCCCACGCATGGTTCAAAAACTCTTTGAAGATTTGGCTTTGCTCCCAGGTGTGGCGGTTGCGTGGCTGCTGAGACTTTCTTGGCTTTTCTTTGGGGTATGGTGTTTGTTCATAAACTTTCCCTTTCATTTTACTGGTTTTATTTTTAAAATGTATGCCACCCAAAGTTATCTGGAGTCTAAGTGGCCTCTAAATTTAAAATAATAATCAAATCAAGTCTATGTTAAGGTACCTGCCCTGGTTAACATCTATAACAGGGTTCCTCAACCTCGGCAATTTTAAGATGGGTGGACTTCAACTCCCAGAATTCCCCCCCCCCAGCCAGCCATGAAGTTGAAGTCCACCCATCTTAAAGTTGCCGAGGTTGAGAAACCCTGACCTATAACATTCCAGGATATATCAGGTACCACCATCCCAAAAGTAAATCTGCCTGTAAGGTCCAAACATCTTGACAGGACCTGCTACCTGTAGAAAATACATAGGATAAGGACTAGATGGCAGGCCTTTTCTGTGGTAGCCCCCACACTCTGGAACACATTTCCCTTGGAGGTATGTCTGGTTCCTTTCCTTCGTTTCACAGAGCAGTTAAAACAGAAACTTTTCACAGAGCATTTGGCGCAAATTGATTGTGGGCCTTTCTCTTAGATACGCATTGGATCTTATCATTTACTATTGTGTTATTACTTTGCTTTTGTTTTATTCTTGCTTTTGTCTTTCACAGTCCAGCGTCTTAATTGAATGTTTATAAATATTGGAAATAAATTAAATTAACTAAGAAGTCAAAATGATGTTTCTAAAAAGAAATACCCACAGGACTTGAATTAATAACTCAGTCCTACCTAGAAAAAGTATATTGGATATAAATTGAAATACTTTCTACTACTTTTGCTGTTGTTTTTCTTAAGAAAAGATCTTCTTTAGAGAACAACTCACAATTCCCTTGCCAGAGAAAGAGAGGCTACTTTCATTCTGGAAATGGTATTCTCCTTTCTTTTTTTCCTCTGCACTTCTACAAAACTGCTATAGCAATTACCTCCATTTGACTCACACAAAGAAAACAGACCAGCAAAAGTCAGTCAATATCTTAGTGTCTGATTGGTTATTCCTATTCTCTGATCCTTGTCCTTTAGCCAGTTACCTATCTAAGGAAAGATCTGACCACTTAACCCATAATTACTAAGCTTATGCAAGACTCTTAGGTGAAAGACTTGGTCAAAAGCTTTTTGACAGTCCATGTATACTGTGTCTACTGGATCACCTCCATCTTTGTACCTGTTCATGCTTTCAAATAATGCCCATGTTCCCCAGCCTCTTTCTCTCTGTGCAGCCATGGCAGGCAGCACATGGGATGCAGAGAGGGGGATGTCTGGTGGCTTGGGTCTGGTGGCTTGGGTCCCAGATGATGGTGGGGGGGGCAGAGAAGAAGGCAGTACATTTTTTGGACCCTCAGTCCAAGAAAGTTGGAGGGGTCTGGCCTGGGAGTGGGGAAGCTGGTGGCAAGCCTGGGCATTAGTCAGATGCTGACTGAACTGGGGACAACCACAAGGCCTTAGCCTGCAGTGGACCATAGACGGGCAGGAAGGGTCAAATCTGCAGACACATAGTCTGGTAGGCAGGCAGGACAGCACACCTCTTCTGCATCCCCTAGCTAGAGCAGAGTGATTTCCTCTTGCTTTGTGTCAAGCCCCATGCAGTTTGGCAAGGTCAAGGAAGCACGAACCACATAGGTTTCAGTAAGGTGTCTTTAATGCTAGACTGGAGGTCAGTGTAGAATCCTGGAAACTGTAAGAGGACATTTCCCAACCTCATGTATAGGTCATTAAGGCGGAGTCTCTTTGAATGAATTGAAATGCTTCTTCCCAGGTTTCTGGCCACCTGGCTAAGTTGTCATTATGAAATAACCTGTCAACTGACTCATCTGCTGTCTCTTGATTGTTTATGTCTGCTTTCCCTTCCCTTCCTTTCCCAGCCTCCCTATACACACAATCTCTCACCTCGTAGCTGCAGCACCTGCCTTGCTCCTCTTGCCTCGCCTATGCTTTCAATCTGTGCAGGGAAGAATGCAGGACCATGCAAGACTGATGGCCCAAGGAATGGAATGAGTGGAATGGGCACAAGAAATTGCCAGTGGGCAGAGAGCATAAAAGGAGGGCTGCATGGGAAGAGCCCTCTCTTAGGGAGCCCCCATCTTAAGCCCCCTACTTTTCTGGGGAAGCTGCATAGATCTGCATATACCACAACCCCTTAAATGTATCCTGCACTCAATGATACATCTAGGGGCGTTGTAACTGATATTGAACACAGTTATGATTATATTATGATTACCCACAGGTTTTTGGAAAGGCTCTGGTAAAGGGTTGCAGAATCTTCTGCTTTACTCTCATCCCAGAATGGCCCTTGGAAGGACTCCACTGATGCAATCTTGCATCACAGAGCCGAACATATACAATAACTGTATACCCAATATATTATCCCCTCTCCAGATGTTGATGCCTTCCACTACTCATTAGTTTGTGAGAATAATTATATATTCCCACTTGCCTGTGCCGCTATGCGCGGCTCCTAGCAACTGCAGTTACAATCCTATTTAAGTTTTTTTAAAAAAAAGAAGACGACGACGAAGTGTAATAGAGTGGCTTAGATTGGTAATGTTACTGATTTAACAGGAGATTAGATGAGTTCAGATTCATGGAGCTTTTGGTTAATGAGACTGATTTTTCCCCTTTGTCTCCTAAGATGGTTTTTGTTACCCAGCAAGGAAGGGTGGAACAAATCTTTTTCTTCTGTTGGCAAGCTAAGGATCAAAATGTGAAATCTGTCTTTTTGCCTTGGCGCTCAAAAAGTCAAGGCTAATGTATAATAAACACATCCAGCACTGCCTCTTCTAAGAACTCCATGGGATACATTTAATTTGGAACCATTTTTCTCTGTTCCAGATAGGCATTGCCTGTTTACTGTCCTTTTAATCTTTTACAGTGCAACATACTTTGAAATGCCATCTTATCTCCATGAAGGAGATTTCTCTTTAAGGGGTTTCTATAGCGAGAATTATCAGGGTTGACTCTTAGCATACAACAATGCAGCTAAGACTTATGATTATCATTATTATTATTTGATTTTTTATCCCAACTTTATTATTTTTATAAATAACGCAGTGAACATACCTCATACTCCTTCCTCCTCCTACTGTATTTTCCCCACCACAACAATCCTGTGAGGTGAGTTGGGCTGAGAGAGAGGGACTGGCCCAAAGTCACCCAGCTGGCTTTCACGCCTAAGAATTAGAGCTCAGAGTTTCCTACTTTCTAGGCCAGCACCTTCACCACTACACCATGACCCAATATGGAAAATATACAATCAGGCCCACTGTGGACTTTGACGATCCGCTACCCGACACAGCCATTTTGTGATGGTGCTCCCCAAATGCCAAAAGGTTGAGGACTCTTTCCATCATCTCACCTTTTCAAAACAGAATCTCCTCTATCTGGTAATCATTGGCAACCTTTGGGGTGTTGTCTCGTGTGCCAAAGCCCTGAGATTGTCATTTAAGTTGGGAGGGAAAGCAAGACTGCTGATTGTAATGGTGGCAAGCATAATCCCTGGCATTCCTGTGGGTGACATGTCTCCTGGCGAGATCTGTTCAAGAGCCCAATCTTTACTCTTCCTTTACTCTTCCACACAGAAAGGAATGACAACACACTGCCCTGGGAGCAGAGACTAAATTGCCTCCTGAGTCAGCTAAGCCAACCGAGCTCTGTGCCGATCAAATCTCTTGCGTATGTGTGTGCGCGTACGTGTCTCTGTGTTAAACTTTTTTTTAATAGGACAGTGTTTGACATGTTTATTGTTTTATACTTTTTTTTTTTTTTTTGCTGCATGTCGCCCAAAGGCACTTCTTGTGAGATGGGCGGCCCCATAAATTTGAAAAATAAATAACCAAGCAAGCAAGCAAGCCCCATTGCATCAAATGCTATTAAGAATACTTGGAAAACAATGAAACCCGCCCACAACCTGAAGACCTACTGGCCTGGAATTCCATGGGATTCCCAAAGCATGAAGACACACGGGCAGGGCTGAGGAAGGCCATGAGATAGGAACCCACAATCTCCATCACACACAGACTAATATTTGAGAACTTAAATTGGTTATGTCCCAGAATATGGCTGCCCAACCTCCAATACATGATAAACATTTCCCTTTCGCACACACACATATTTGATCTCACTGATACCTACCTTCCAAAAGAGCTTAGAAGCAGATACTAGAGCAAAGATCTCCCATCTCTCAAGGGCCACATTCCTTCAGAGGTGATTGGTTGGGGCCACATGGTGGATAAAGCTAAAACAAAGAAGTGGAGGTGCAACCCAAAATAGAATCCTCCCTAATAAACCTTTTTCCTTTTCTTGACATCTTTTTTTTTTTTCCTGAAGCAATACGCTATAAGAAAGGGATCAAGAGCTCCCAGTAGCTGTATGATTTCCTGCCTGCGGGCTCTGAACGTATGACAACATCCCGTGCCAGGGCTATGCGGTACGACACAGTGGCTGCCAAATGTTCGACTTCCTCCCTTTGCTCTAGAATCCCTTGCATGTTGTCACAGGTCCTGGGACACGCATGAAGGAGAGAGGGCTTTTTTTCAGGAGAATCATTATAATACAAAAAAAATTACACACGTTTCTACAGAATCAGCCTAACAGGATATGAATAAAATGCACGCCCAGTCTGCATCATCTTCACAGAACTGGACAATTAAAGCCTCCAAACTTGAGTAATGAAATTAATCAACATAAGCCCCCAAAAGGAGGAAATGCTTACAATGAGTAAATAAAGCTCTTTCCCCAAGATTCAAAAGTTTATAGTTATTAGTTACTAATAAAACACAAATGCAGATTATAATTTATCAATAAATACCCATAAAACGATCATGTGTTCTTTTATTTAAACCCCGGCTTCCTATTGATATAAAAGGAACTGCATTCCTATTTTCCCCATCTTTGAATGAGAAAGTTTCTCTATTATTAAAGCCTATTGAGTTTCTTCTTGTTGTTTTAATTCTGCTTTGCAGAGTCAGTGGTTTTCTCTTTCAGATTAACTGCTAATTCTGGCTGGATTAACTGTTAATAAGGACCATTTTAAAAAGGCAGTTGTGTCTCACTCCCACTAATCACGCAAGAGCGCTACTCGAGAAAGGTTAAGGAACTTCCTTTTTGTAATGTTCCTGACTGACTTCAGGATTTGACCTTACAGCTTGCCAAAACGCAGCACTACCTCTTTCAAACCAAAGCTACTGAAAATAACACCTATTTTTCATCAGGTGTTAGCTGCTTTCGGAAAGGAACTTTACTTGCCTGGTCCTTCCCATCTGCAGTGGTATTGAGAATTTACATCTTAATGACCTTGCTCCTAAGATGCTTCTAGCAGCTGTATCACCTGCTAATTTAGATACATGAGCGTAACATCTGGGAAATCAAGCCCCCGTCCCATTTCACAAGTTCCATAGTCATTTAAATTCCACCCAATCCCTTCAACTGAAGTAACAGTGCTACTGTAAATCAAGCAAAAGTAAGCTTTTTATTTTATTTATTGATTCATTCAATGTGTATAGCCGCCCATCTCAGACCAGTGACTCTGGGCGGCTAACAATAATAAAAACAGTCAACAGAAAATTAAATACATCATACTGAAGCTTCACTTCCTAATGTTTACTCAAACACTCATTCTCTGTATTCATAAATCATAGTAACAGAATGGGGGCAAAAATACCCCAAGATTTGGATTTTCGAACGTTCCACATCTCTGCTGTCGAAAAGAAATGGGTGGTTTAAATAGAAACAAATGTTTATCTCTGCAGTAGCAAATGTCCCAGAATTTTCTTGAAAGATGGCTGTGAATAAAATGTTTACTCATGTTGGGTGGTTTATAGTCATGCCAAGCCAAAGGCAGGGCCCATATGATACTGTAGGTTAGACTTCCCACACCCATAACTCTCCGACAGCATTGCCCAAGACAGCTGAACATCTGGTGTAAATCCATGAAAGAACATTGTTAGCAGAATCTTAGCCTGACTCTAAAGTCTGTCCTACTGGTGTTTCTCAACCTTGGCAACTTTAAGATGTGTGGACTTCAACTCCCAGAATTCCCCAGCCAGCAGGGCTGGCTGGGGAATTCTGGGAGTTGAAGTCCACACATCTTAAAGTTACTGAAGCCTCACTTTCCTAACATTTACTCAAATGTTCATTTTCTGTATTCATAAATCATAGTAACAGAACGGGGACAAAAACACCCCGAGATTTGGATTTTTGAACGTTCCTCATCTCTGCTGTCAAAAAAAAAAACGGGTGGCTTAAACAGAAACAAACGGCTGGTTGGGGGAGTTCTGGGAGTTGAAGTCCGCACATCTTAAAGTTGCCAAGGTTGAGAAACACTGTCCTACTGAGTTGAACGGGGCTGATTTCCGGGGAGATGGGTGTAAGGCCACCACATAGCTATACCCCCATTTATTAGAAGAAAAGGTGAAGGTCACAACTCTGTGTGGTTGTTGATATATGCTTGGGACAGGAACTACCCATCGTTCCCCAAAATGGCAGGCGGAAGCAGAGGTGCCTCTGAACAACCCTGGAAATTCTGCTCCCCAGCCAAACCAGCACCCCCATGCCAGGCCCATGGAGGGAAGGAGCCTCCATGGGTGCACCATGAAGAACACGCTGCCCTGTGTGGTGGGACCAGATTCCCTCAGCAGCCTGAGATCTCTTTCCAATCTCACCCTGTATGGCAGGGTTCCTCAACCTTGGCATCTTTAAGATGGGTGGACTTCAACTCCCAGAATTCCCCAGCTGGGGGATTCTGGGAGTTGAAGTCCACCCATCTTAAAGGTGCCAAGGTTGAGGAACCCTGCTGTATGGGTACTGCATCAAGGGTGTCCTTGCGCCCCCCCCCCGAATCCCTTCCCCAGCCTATTGTCCAGAGGGCCCGGACTACACGGCCCATAACTCCCAGCCCCCTGGGATGTGCAATCCACCAAACCGGGGAAAGGTGATCCTACACGCCCGCGCGCAGGTCTCTAGGGCTGCTGGCCTTGGCAGCTGCGCCCGCGGCCAGAGCCAGACGGGGCCCGGGGGACGGGCTGCCCAGAGGTGCTCGGCCGCGGCAGCGCCACCTCCCCGCCCTTCCCCGGGCTCGCCCACTCCCCAGGCCTCCCTCGCCCGCGCGCCCCTGAGTTTTGCGCGCCAGCTGAGCCTCGGGGCAGCCAGGCGCAGCGAGCAGTCCCCGTGCCCCGTCGCGCAGCCGCCGCCGCCGCCGCGCCAGCCAGCAGGCACGCGGAGCCCGAGCCGGCGCTTCCCATCCCCCAGCCTCGCCAGCACAACCTTGAGAGCTCATTTTTGCTCGGCTGGCCACCTCCGCCTGCCAGAGATTGATTCCACCCCACCCCCTCTCCTTTGCTCAGTCATTCAGACTTGGAAAGTCAATAACAAGCTGACATCATCAGTGGCTTGTGTATTATTACACTGCTACTTTCAAAAATACCCACCGTCCTCGAAGAGAGGCGCACGCGCGGCGCCAAGCGCCTAAGAGAAGCGCACGCAGCTTTGGCGGCCTTGCTGGGAAGATGGCGGGGGAGGGGGGGACAATTTCCCCGCAATGCCTTTCCCTATTCTGCCACGGCTGGGGGAAGCCCCCAGACCAGGCCTAAGGAGGCTTTTGGGCCCCCTTTTGTGGGAGATCACAGCCACCGCCTCCACGCACACCTCTCAATTTTTAAAGTGGTTTTGTTTTGTTTTATTTTTAGGGTTTAAATGGAGAATCTGCAGAGTTCCGGCCGGCCGTTCAGTTTTTTTTCAGGAACACAAATTCCCCCTTCCCCCCAAAATACCGGCTGCTTATTTCAGGTTCAGGTTCAGATTCATCTTCATGCAACGCTGGAACGTTTTATAAATAGCTAAAAATAAAATGCAACTATTCTTGTGAATGCTTTGGAGGAGCAAACGTGTGGTTTTCAGTTCTGATAAATAAAACATGGGTTTCTAAAAAATAAATAAAGGAAAACCAAACTTAAAGTAAGAGAACCTGTTCACACAAGGCGTATTTAAGGGCAAAGAACAAAGATACCGCACATCCCATTATCCACCTCTTATTATCTGAGTCTTCATTGTTTTATTCATGTTCCACAACTGGACATAATCTGACTGTACCAGATAAATCGAAATGTTTTTTATCCCCCTTAAATACACGCATGTATGAAAGCTCCACATTTCAGAACGTACGACATAGATCTAAGTGATCTGATCATCCAGAAATGAAAAATGTAGTAAAATAAATGGTGGTGGTGCCCTTTGTAACACCATTCAATCCAGGGGGTTGTGTGTGTGTGTGTGTGTGCACACGCGACAAAAAAGTAAGATAGCCGCTCCAAGAACACTGCTCTTTGATAAGCTTCTTGTTTATTGAATCATCACAATCAGATGCTGACTTGTTCTCTTTATATCTATATCTGTATCAAGACCACTGATGATCAGGAAGGATTGCATGTAGTATGATAAAACATTAGCTTCCATAATGCAACAAGCACAACTTTACTATTAACATGCAAATGAACTCAGAGGCAACAGTGTTGTATTTGATTTGAAATCTTCCATGTTGTATTAGTGAAAAGGGTTCCCTCCCTCTCATATACCCTTCTGCCAATTTTTGTTAGCATCTAACTTCCCCTGAAGTTCTCACATAGTTGGCTGCTAGGTCCAATTGATTGACAGAAGAATGTCCGTTTGGAGAATGGAGTTATTTGACATTGATTTAAAGCCTTTCCTATAAGAAGCACCCCAAGACTTTATTCACATGCAAATTAATTGCCGCCTACAAAACTTCCTAACATGCACGCAACTGACAGGGAGGAGGAGGAGGAGGAGGAGGAGGAGGAGTTGTGGTGAAAGACCAATACATAATAGAACTCATTAGTGTAAAACAGGTTAGTTGTGTGTGTGTGTGCGCGCCTTCAAGTTACTATTGACTCCTGGCGACTGCCTGGACCAGTCCCTGCATTTTTCTTGGCAATGTGTTTGGAAGTGGTTTGCCATTGCTGCCTTCCTAGGGCTGAGAGAGATTGACTGGCCCAAGGTCACCCAGCTGGCTTTGGCCTGAGATGGGATTAAAACTCCCGGTCTTCCAGTTTCTAGCCTGGTGCTTTAACCAGTACGCCAAACTGGCTTGTCTATGTATATAGATAAGTGCAAATCATAAAATTAACTGGACGTATCAATCCATCAGTTAGTTGACTGCACATTTTGTATACAACATAACAGAATTTAGCTACTCTTAGAGTGAAAGGGCCATATGTATCTGGAAGAAAAAACTATAAATAAATCTAGTCCAAATGACCAGGAAATTTACCTAAATATAGGGTTAGGGTTAGGGTAAGCATGTTTTCATAACAAAACACACACACACACTTATGTACATACCTGCACACACACACACACATACACACTAGCCTTGCCAACCAACAAGCCTGACTTCCACACATCTCCTGCCCCGATACATTACCTACAGTGTTAATGAAAGATTTGCAATTCCAAAACCTAGCCCAGAGAGCTCTAACAACAATCTAGTCTGGCCATAAGCAAGATTCTGTGATCTTTGGCACATTCAGTGACTTTGGTCCTGGGTGCCGCAATCTTCGTCTTTGTGGGAAAATGCCCCTGTCATCTATTCTAAAGTTTTCTAAAGTTAACTTCTGGGGGTGCCTGGCTAATGCAAAAACAGCTCCCCCCCCCCATTCCTATCCTTCCAATCCTACTTCCATGCATCTATTTCCTGACTGGGAAACAAATACCAACTTTTACTCAGCGGAGAAGCGAAGACATTTGAGACCTACTTTAAATGTCAGACTAGATGCATCTCTCAGGAAACAGATGGATTTGTTGCTGCAGGAGAATGGTGATTACCCCTGCACATCCCCAAATGCTTCTTCTCTCCAAGGGATGATACCGCGATCAATTCCATTGCTATGGCTGACTTCCTCAAAACTTGCCTCGCTGGCTGGGGATAATAGGTGATGTAGCCCTGCACATCTGGAGGACAAGAAGGAGGCCTCTTGCTGGGCATCTCACCATGGTTACGGAGTTCACAGGCAGCCTCATGCATTTGTATTCTATCAAGGCGGCTCCGTATTTCTCCAGGCCTAATTTATTTCGGTGTGTGATTACAGCAAATCGAGTTGTGGAGTCAAGGTAGCGTCAGACACAAGGCAACCTGGCTAGATCAGGTTCATATTTATTGCTCCTTCCATTGGGGTGTTGTGTTTAGCACTTTTTTTTCCTTCCTTTTTTTTGGTAGATTGATTACAAACATTTCACTCTGCAGAGGTGAAACCGAGTTGTACAGCTGCTGCATGATCACAGGACCATGAGTTATGGAGGCTTGACATATTAAGCTATGCTGTTATGCCTTTTTTCCCCTTTCACAAGCAGGCTAAGAATTATGAAGATGAGCCTCTGTTTTGCGTGAATGTAGGCTAGGTGTACGCATGCAGTCACCCGCCTGTCACTGAAAGAAACAGACCAATGTCCCCACCTCCATCTCCCTTTCTTTAAGCAGCTCTAATGAAATTTTTCATTGACATTTTTGTTCCCCAAAGTATTTCACGACTTTGACCTCACCACAGCGCTATAGGGTAGGCTGTATTTTGAAAGTGGTGGTCCTATTTGCACATTCCTGTATCTGGAGGGTTTAGCAAATGCTGTGGCAGACTTCAGCAAACAGCTCCAGAGAAAGGGAGTTGAGGTGGTTCCCTCAAGTGATTTAGATATGACTAGGCTTCAGCTTTCCCAAGCTGGCTTGATGAAAGCTGAAACCAGATCTCCCTTCTGGCAGACTTCCAAGACTTTCAGGGTGTGTTGCCTTTGTGAAATGGGCAGACGCACAACTGCTAAATGCCCACCCCAGCCGTCTTTCTGGAAAGGCTGGGCACGTAAAGCTCAGGGCAGGGTGTCCTCCGACGGTGGGGTGGGACCCCACAGGGAGTTCCAAGCACATTTGGGGGGTATGGCATTTGATCCCCCATTGCTGGATGTAGGCAACCTTCATGAAGGTAGTGGTGTTGGATACAGCTGTGCACAGTTGCAGGTACCAGGGCTCTGCTCTGAGGGCCTTGGCGTTCCAAGCAGCAAGTCCTTCAACAGCCCCAACCCATTCCACACAGGGCAACTCGGCATGTTTGTCTAGTCCTGGCTTCCTCCTCATCCAAGGGTGTCTCGTCCTGGGGCTGTTCTATGCTTTGTGGGTGTGGGTGTGTCGTGCTGGGTCTTGGCACTGTGCCTGTGCGCCCACGCCAGTCACCCTGAGCACACTCGTTGCAGTTCACGGTACTGGAAGAAGCAGGAGAGGTGCAGCGTTCAGGCTGTCTGGAGCACCTGTGTAGACCCAGGCCACTGCCGCCACCTCCTCCTCCTCCTCCTCCTCCTCCTCCTCCTCCTCCTCCTCCTCATTATTATTATTATTATTATTATTATTATTATTACTATTATTATTATTATTATTATCACAATCAGCCAGATGTTTAGACTGGATTTGGAATTTTTACCCCCCTATCTAGTCCTTCCCAAGGACCTGGGATAGGCAGATGTTGTTGTTGTTGTTATTATTATTATTATTTTCCTGAGTTTAAAGCTACCCACTCTCCAAGTAACCTTTCCACTTATTAAGTATGCAAGGTGGTTACAAGAATAAAACCAAGAAATATAAAGCCCAATAATAAAACCAATACTCTTAAAATCAAAATCAACAGCTACCCAGTTAAAATCCTTTTACAGTTCAATGTGTGGCAATGTGTTCTTGCCACTTTAATTTATCCTGCCCTAAAAGCATAAAAGGACACTGCTTAGCCTCTAACAAAAATATTGCTATGCTATTATGTAGTTTTGGTTTTTTGGTTTTTAAATCGCCTAACAAAAATGTGTCAGCGACAGCGAAGTCTTGTTTTAACAGATCAGGTGGGAAGAGACTGTGAATGCCTGTGAAATGCCAATGTGAAGCTTTGTATCATTTGGGTTATGTTATTACATGAATAACAACATTTGTGTCATTTTATGCAAATGACATCATTATGTATTGCAAGTGATGTGAATTGTCACAGAAATCCACTCTCTTGCGTGCAAAGTCCACTGTATCAAGGTCTGGTGAATTGAGGTTCCACTGTATAATATCCTCCACCACAGGTAAGTCTCTTTTGAGTTGAGCTCATCTCCAGGGACTTCATGAGCCCATCCATGTCATTTTCTTGACAACACTGCAGAAGTGGTTTGCCTTTGCTTTCATCTGGAATGCTTTTTCAACTTCCCAGATTCAGCTACACTCTGGATTTCCTGGTGATCTCTCATCCAACTACTTCCCAGGCTTGACCCTACTTCGCTTTTTGAGGTCAACATAGTGCTGCCAACTCATTACATTTAATCGATACATTTATTTGAGAGACCTTTCTGCCCTTGCTGAAACGCAATCCATCCCTCACCTCCAGTGCTCCAAACAGATGCAGCACCTACAGACTTGGATCTCCTCTCTTCTTCCCATGATTTCTCAAGGGAGATTGCTTCCTCAAGACAGAAGGATATGTTCCAACTCGTTTCCCTTGATGAAAAGAAACCAGGCTCTCCTTGCACTGGGTTCTGTCCTTTCTCCAGATATGGCCATGCGTTTTCACATTTAACCTCCAGTGCTAGAAACCTGGTTAAAATAAATCAAGCAAACAAAGGAAAGTACTTTCCTTCCACTCTACCAACCTATAGACTTCTATAGTTTTGGTCTTTTTTTGTGAGGGTGTGTGTGTGTGACTTTGAGTCAGTCTTGACTCCTGGTGACTGCCTGGACAAGTCCCTGCAGCTTTTTGGCAAGGTTTTTCAGAAGGCAAGGTTTTTCCCTTGCCTTCTTCTTCCTAGGACTCAGAGGGACTGGCCTAGGGTCATGGGACTAGAACTCATGGTTTCTAGCCTGATGCCTTAACCCCTAGGAATTAGGATACAGAGCCATCTAGTGGTTGTGTTGCCACAATAGGCCCATCCAGGTAGGTTCAAAATCTAGGTGTGCAGGGCCAGATGTAGATCTGTTGAGGCCCTAAGATATGGGAAATTGTAGAGGCTCTATTTGACAATTGCTGATGGAGAACAAGGCTGGGTAACAACCGGACTTGCCACCCATAAACCATTGATGGGGTGAGAAGGACCCTTTTTGAACAGAAGGTGAGAATTCATGCAGAGACAAAGCACATCTTAATCAGTGACTAAGGGTCATGACAGCCAAAGAGAGGGGCTTAATTTATGGAGGCTTTCATATAGGATATTATAGTAAAACTGTAACAAATGACAAGTAAAGTCTGAATTTTTAGAGGCCCCTTCAGTTGTGAGGCTCTAAACTATAGCTTTAGCTAATGCCTAAATCCAACTCTATTTGGAGTGGCAAGTACACAATGTAAGCTCGGCTAATTTAAACCAAAATTCGTTTTTTGTGAATTTAACATGTTCAACTTAGCCTGCCAAAATGCTGCTATTATCTTTCAAGGGGTTCTCTGACAATGATCACGAAATATGCAAACTAGCTCAGATAAGTATTCAGCACAACCATTCACACCACATGTGGTGTGGCTGGCCTTTTTGTAGCTTAGTGTGTTGGTCCAACCCTGCCCATTTGTTAATGGTTAAAAGTATTGTGCAAACTGGTTCATTGAGTAATCAGGATAAAAGTCAGTTGTGTAATTACATCCTGCGCCTTTGCAACCAGCCATCATGACAACCAGTAGCTACGTTGGCTGGTGACAGCAATAGCATACATTTACCTAGCATTTTTAATCAGAAAACGTTAAGTCTATTGTCTCAGTGATCCTACCGCTATGCGCACTGATATCTTTGCAAAATTCAGCTCCCCATGATGACGAAGAGTTTGCTGTTTAATTTTTAGAACATAATCCTGTAAAATATAGATCACTTTTATTATCCCCATGTTGAATATTGGAATGAGGTTCTCTGAGTCATTTCAGTAACTCTTAGTGTTGAGATGTGATGTGATGTGATATTATCTATCCGTAGCATTTGCCGAGCTACATTTCTTTTCAGCAGGGGTGTTAAAATCCGAGAGAGAATTTTTAAGACACACAGACACAACAGATACTAATAGCAAAGGGTGGCTGTTAAAAACAAAAGAATAAACTGTTGAAAGAGAAAACTGATAAAAAGTGTGGGGAAGAAACAAACGAACTGGCAAACGTTATAGAAGGGAACGGGTTTTCTTTAACCGGCAATCTTTCGATGGACGTAAGAATGGGAAATGAGGGTGTGTGGGAGAGAAAGAGGAGAATGACACACACACACACCCTTTTGACACATAAAAGAAGAGATCAATGGAACAAGGAAAAAGGTTCTTTAGGGAGTTCTTAGAGGTAGCTTTCAAATTTGTGAAATTGATGTTGGCTTTTTTTAGTTTTTAGAGCTTTGAGGTGAGAGGTACAGTTAAACGTAAATTGGTAGCTCAGGTGATGAAATGGCAGCCAAACCCAGGGATCTCTTCCATTTGAAAGGGACAGATGTTCCTAATTCAATCCAGGGGCCAGGGTCGGGAGGGGGGTGTAAGGCTTGACATATCTCGCTTTGCATGTAATGCATCTATCTCATATATTGGTTTCACCTTTTGAGTTGCCGTACTGACATAAATGAACATTTGCACAATATTCTAATTTTTCAAGTTTCACCTGTACTTGTTATACTTCTCTTATTTAAGTTTGAAAATGTACTTTTTTATACTTACTGCTATTTGAAAATCTGCCTAGAATCCATGAGGATTGAGGCAGGAGATAAAGTTACATAAATAAATGAAACAAACAAAGAGGAAGCAGTTTAATTGGGAAAGAAGCATGTTTAATGAGCTCCTTCTGCAAAAGCTGCTTCAGCCATTTTTGGACCAAGAATGATTAGGAACCCTCAATACTTGATGTTTTCTCCTAGGCCTCTGCAAAGAAACATAGATCCTCTCTGGCCCAGCAGTTTGCAGCCTGAAGGCCAGATGATTCTCTTCGATGAAGCAAAGAGGCAACTGGATTTTTTCCCACAAAGCAATTCATTTGGCCTTGAATCACTTTAGGTCAGGGCTGTGAGAGAAGCCTTCTCTCAGTCTTCTCCCAAAGCACAGGCTCTTCCAGGCTGGGTAGCAACAGGGTTGTCTACAATGTGCACAAAAACCACCACTCTGAAAGACCTTCAGCAGGTCACCACACATCTCCAGGCATGTGCTCAGGATTGCCTGTGGTGTGGTGCTCTGGGAAAACCTTCAGTGTGCACAAGCTCTGGCAAGTATTCAGGAATAGAAAGCAGTGTATCCTCCACTATGCTCACCAAAGAAAGTGGGGAGATGTCTCTTTAACAGCACTCACCAGAAGCTCTGGTAAGATTCACAGTTCAACTGCGCCATTGATGAACAATGTGGAGATCATGCTTCTTCTCTCCTCTGGATGTCTTGCCTCCTCCTCCTCCTCCTCCACTACCACCACCACCACCATCAGTAACCAGCCTGGAGAAGACAAGTGGTGCCTCCTTTCTGGTGCTCCCCAAAGGAGATGAGCCACATCTGACCTCCACAAAGTATGCCAAAGCTTTGGTGAGTAGTACAAAGGAGGCTCCAGGTTCTGGAAGCAATCCCACAGCATACACCAAAGCCACTCAACCTAGACCAGAGATGTTTGGAGTTGGGTAGCATCAAAACAAACAAAGGGCAATTTGTTTAGTTATGAGATTCTTTGCCTGATGCAGAAGCCTTCACATGGTTCCCAGTCAGGTAAAATGCACCAACTCATATTATGGAAAAAGGGTGCAAAAATGTAGTTGGCTGACATACACAGAGGCATCAGGAACAGGAAGCATGAAGCCACCAGATCAGGGCTACAAATAGACAAACAAACAAACATCCAAATGATGGCAGCAACCAGTGAGAACTTTCTGTATCTCTCTGCTGCCATTGAGTGGTCATCCAGATTTTTGCAACCCAGATCTGGCAACTATAATTTCAATTTCCTGTTTCTCCCACATTTTTTACTAATCCCAGGACATTTTAAAGTTGCAGCTTTACCACACATACTAGGAATCTCACTGAACTCTCAGTATCCCTGAATTTTAGGAAGCACCCTAAGGACTGGGCTTCATGTTTGCTAACATTGTCGGACAAAGATCCAGGAGTAGAAGGTGGCATGGCTTTTTGAAGCATAAGCATAGAAGGAATTTCTTCTTCCCTCCCCCAAACTTCAAATATAGTCATCTCCTCATTTCTACAGGGATGGTGCAGCCCAGTGCGTGACATGAGTGAAGCCAAATCAAAGGAAAACAGACGTGTCTGGGGAAGTTCTAGAAATATAAACAAAAGATTCCTCTCTTCCATTTTATCAGCAATCAGTTATATAAAAAGCTCAGATCCTTTTCCTCAGCCAAAAGGTTATATGAGAGTGTGACAAAACTGATGGCAAAGGTCTTTGGATGAGGGTGGGGTGGGGAAAAGCCCAGCTTATCTTCCTGTTGAGTTATGAAGTTCAGAATCTAGTTTCCTCCTTCAAAGGAACTCCTTTGATGGCTTTGTTATTACTACATGATTAGTAACTAGCTTTGTCAGATTTTTTTCTTTTTTTCCAGGAGAGGAAAAATATTTTTCTTATTATTCTGTGATAAAAATTTCCCATTTATCCTTAAGACTTTCTGTGGGGGTTTCATAGTGATGATTTCTCACCACATTACTTTCATATTATCAGGTCTAGGCTAACCTAAGAGTAGACAGCACTTTAATATAGAAATAGCTCTGATAATTGGAGGTTGACATGCAGCAGGCAAAGGTTCTGCTCTATTGATCAAATAATCATTGATGGCTAGACATCCTGTACTGATCCTGGAGATCTACCCAATCCATGGGTTCGAGTCAATGAAAAGAGTAGATATTGACCACCGGGGCTGAAGATACTGATGGTGACATAACTGATGGTGCCAGATGCTAAGTACTGAGTATTGGCTTCAGTGCTCAAAATTCTTAATGCTTCTAACGTCATTTCATTGTGGTTTATAACACATATGGTGATGCATTCTCCAAAGCTTGATAGAATAAGTGTACTTATTCTAATGTACATAAAAAAAGGATAAATAGCAGCCCAGATGAATGATAGATATACAGAACTACTATGTTTAGTTGTGTCATATTTTAGAATTAGAGACTGTGGGCTAGGATGAAGTAGCAGGCTTTGACGTTTCCTTCAAAACAGGTCCAACCTGGTCCTTCCTCCTTCCTTTATGACCCCTCTGTAACAGCCAGCCAAGGAAAACAGCCAAGAACTGTTTTCCACATCCACAGAAAATAGGCCAGAAATAATAGGTAAAAGTTACAGCTATGTAGATTTCATTTAAATATAAGGAAAAACTTCCTGACAGTAAGATTTGTACAACAGCGGAATAGACTACCTATGAAAATTGTGGACTCTCCATCTCTGGAGGTTTTTAAGAAAGAAACAGAGAGCCACCTCTCATACATGGTTTAATTGGTTTTCCTGCATGTTGTGGAGGGTTGAACTAGATGATCCTTGGGGTCCTTTCCAATTCTATGATTCTATGAAGAAGCCGCTGCCAACCTGTTAACATATTGGTTCACACGAACTGTTTAAGCTGGCTCCTGAATTTGCATACTTCACTGAACCATACATTAACCAAGCAGGCTGTGTCCACACCATATCCTATATCTATACACACAAACATATGATCACAAACTAATCAAGCTTAGCAAGTTGGGCAGATGAAGCTACTAGGTCTTTAACTGATCTGTACAAAGGCTACCAAAATGAGTGTTATCACACTTGAGGAAAACCAGACACTTGATCTGGGAGACAGTTCTGGGAGGCTCGGTGTTCCACAGGAAATCCAGGGATAGCTCATTGCAAGAAGTCAAAAATCTGTCTCTCTTTGCAAATGTAAGAAAGAAGGTTTTCTTCCCCTTTCACTTCTGAAAGAACTTAAATTTGTGTACTTGTTGCCAATTCTTTATTTTTCTGTTGGAGAAAACTCTCCATGTTGGGAAGCTGCCTTTGAAATCCATGGCTTAAAAAGAGCAAAAAGTAAGAATTGGGTTTGCCTTCCCTTGGGATGGCTTGTAACTCTAGTGGGTTGCAATGATAGGTTTCAGTATCTTCACTCATTGGCAATGGTAGGCACCATGCAAGAGAATCTCTTTTCTTTCTAAGGGTCTCTGGCACCTCCAGGTGAGAATATGGGCTGGGTTCACACAATACTTTAAACTAGGCAAAAATGGACTTGAGTAATTTGTAGGGATTTCAGCCTGTTTGGCAACCAGGCCATTATCTTGATCTGTAATGTAAACTAGGGCATAATCTTACACCATGACATGGTTTATTTAGTTGGACATATAAATGTAATCATTTGGCATTATGTTTTGTTAACCTAGTTTTGGTGTATTATGTGAATCCAGCCATAAGGTCATAACTGACATCAACTATTTGGATATGAACCTGAAAGATTCACCTCCTGAATAGATAGTGTTAAAATTTGAAAAAACAAACAAACAAATAAGTCAATCTGTATAAAATACTTCCTATGACTGGATACCAGATGATCTACTGATGCAACTGAAAATCAGTTTTATAACTGAGAGTGGAAAAATCCCACAAGCACTTGCTATGTTAGTTGATGCAACTGAGTCACATCAGCATTCCATATATTTGCATTTGTTTTAGAAGTCACATAAGTACAATGCTTTTATTGGCTAAAAGCCAAAGCACATGGGATCCAGTTGGAATGAGAATGTTGCAAAGTGGGGATCTAGTCCAGCCAGTTCTCCCCACTTTGATTGTAATGTCAAGCTTTCTCCTGTGATACTAATCTACTGATTGCAAAGGGCCACATGTAACATTCTTGAGGCCAAATAATACAAAGTGGGTGAGCCCCAATACACATACAGGGAGCTGAGTTTGGGGAAAGAATTTTGGGGAATATATTTGATCCTTTTCAACTTTTGGGGTAAAGCTGAGCATGTTGGGTGGAAGTTCCAAACTTCCACTCCCAGAAGTCCCCTGGATCTATACACCCTAGCCTGCCTCCTGTCCTAACAATTATTACACTTTCATGTTCTCTGTGGTAAGTACCTTCTTCTCTGACTATAACCATGTTCTGCTTTCTGCTTCTCCTCCTTTCTTCTTTCTCCACTGGCTTCCTGACTTTCAGCATGGATGGAGCCTAATGATCAAACATCTCAGCTGTCCAAACCATAGGTAAGGCGAGGCTAAATTGTAGATATCCAAGACAGAAAATACTATGGTTCTCCAATTTCAAGTGTCCTCCTTTGTCTTTATTCTCAGCAAAACTGCCCTTCTCTGGGCCAGAAAATAACAAGTAAATAAAGACAAAGCAGAAAAATAATATTCACCTTTCATTCTTGCCCCTGAGTGAAATTAATAAGCACAACTACACACCTGGAATAGGCAGAATGTACTTGTCACCAAAACAGCAAGCTGTTTGAAATATATTGAACACAAGCTTATTTATAAAATGGTTCGCCTGCTGCTTAAATTTTCTTTTGCAGATAAATTAAATCTCAGAGAAAGAAAGAAATGGAAACAGCAGACTTTTCCTACAGAGGGATCCCCAACTGTTAAACCTTTCCTGGCATCCAGAAGAATTGAAAGTCATTTTTCTTTCATACGTATCTGTCAACTGCTACCTGCTCATCCACAGTTTCACCAGGGATAGATAGATGGAGATGGTCTTTCTCAGATGACTAGAACATAATCCAATTCTCATTGGTCGGAAAGTGCCGGGTGCCATCCTGCCGAACCACTGGATGAAGATGCATTAACTTGGTGTATCAGCCTAGGCAGGTCTGTAAATACAGACAAGTGGTGGTAGACCGGGCAGGATGACTTACATCGGATTGCCTCCATCTGGTCAAACCAAGGCCAAACTAGATGGAATGGCAACCCATCTGTGCACATGAAGGTCTTCTTAATCACCTATAAAGTAAGGTTGGGGGAGGGAATATGTGCATGTATGGGTTAGCTGGCAAACCAATAAAAATAATGGAGGGGGGGAAGCCCAGTGAATTTCAAGATTTAAAAAAGCCCTTGGATTTTTTTTTTTTTTACTACTCAGTGACCAAGAGGCAAATTAAAAAGAATCACATTTTACTACTGTGGCTTAGGTTGTATGACATCGCGTGGTTATTTTTTACTCAGACATATGCCGTGGCAGATCTGCAGATCCTGTTCTACTGCTTCCTTGCCCTGACGGCTAAGTTGCTTGTCCCTGGGGGACAGGAGACTTGTTGGTGGAGACACTGACCTCAAAGATACAGTAGGTGGTGAGGCAGGCCCTGACCATTCGCTTCTATGGATGAGTCCAGACAGCTGTGGTTTTATGGCAACAGCCTTCCCCACACCCATGGGCAGCCTCAGCATTTAAATTTCATTTCAGGACTCCCAGAATCTGCATACAGTGGAGCCAAAATAGCAAATGCCTTGATTACAGTTGCGTTATTTAATATGGAAATAATCCACTTTAAAACCTTCCTGTAATTGAATAACTGCCTGTTGTCCATTCCTGGCCCTTTCAATCTAATTCTTACCGATCCACCATTGCAACAGCCCAGTGCAGCACCGCCAGCTAAAACAGATCCTGGGAAGCTGAGTTCAGCACTAGCAGAGAGCCTCATACCTCAGCCCTAAGAGATGCCTATTTACCAAGGGGATTCTGGGAGTTGGAGTCCACACATCCTAAAAGTTGCCAAGGTTGAGAAACACTGGCTTCAGCTGATAGCGAGTTTGAGGCTTCCATATGTGTTCATTGCATGCATGTGTGCAGCAGTATCAGCAGTGATGGAATAAATAGCAGGTTCTTTATGAGTTTGATTTTTTCATCTCAGTTTTAAAACTTGGCAGCCTGATAGAGCTGGGAGCTTTCAGGCCTGAGATCCCCACTCTGGGAGGGGTGGATTCACCAAATCTGTCAAATAAGCCTTTGGCTGGGTATGTGCTTAGCGGAATGATTTACAAGCCATGTGCTGAGAAATATTAATGGGGTCTGTGCTGTAGGAAGAATTAATGTGTGCTTTGAAAAAATTAAGTCACCCTTTGGACTTTAGACTGGTTGTGAGGCAAAGTAGGCAGGGCTATGCTATGAAATCGGGCACGGACAGAGTTTTTCCATTCTCTTTTCCTTCCTTCCTTCCTTCCTTCCTTCCTTCCTTCCTTCCTTCCTTCCTTCCTTCCTTCCTTCCTTCCTTCCTCCCTCCCTCCCTCCCTCCCTCCCTCGATCAGTAAAGAAGTTTTTTTCATTTTTCAGAAAAGCTATCTTAAACCTATTTTGGACAAGCACAACCATTTCATATTGGCAGGAAACAGCGCTGCTGATTTTTGGCAGTTGTGGAAATTGTCAGTAAATCAGGATGGGGCCATCAGATTGTAACCCATGGGAACCACGCAGTTCACCCCTCCCTGGCTTTAGAGCTTCCAAAGAGAGTTGGCCTTATGCATAAACCCCATCCCCTTAGTCTGGCCTCTTCTTGAAGGTGGGACCTGTTGGGAAAAGCTAAGAGTGAACCTGATCAAACACATGCAAGAGCCTTCTCAATTGGTCAATTGATTGGTCAATTGTCCATGCATTTTGTAGTGATAAGTGTGGCAAAACATAGTATTTCTCTGCCCATATCAGCTGACTGATGGCCCTGTTTTAGGTAAGGTAGGGCCATGGAAACACTTGTAGGGCCACTGAGAGGACTATTCTAGGCATTGTGTCTGATAATGTTGGTTGGATTCACTTGGAGTTGGAATCTAGTTGTACAGGTCCTACAGAGTTACCTTCCCTATTTGGGAAGAGTTTGAACCTGATGAAGTGGACAGGGTCCTCAGAGCTGTGAGTCTGACTCCCTGTGTTTTAGATCCCTGTCTTTCCTGGCTGATCTCCCAGGCGGTGATAGATGGTTGAGTCTAGGCAGTGGTAAAATCCCAAAGCTGTAGGCTGGATTGGGAAGTCAAACAACCTGGAAAGAGCAGTGGCAAACCATTCTCATATTATTGCCAAGCAAACTGCATGAACTACATGAACAGATCTGTGAAATTAGCAGAAGACAATTCTGACTTCAAGGAGACCTTACTCTTTTTTTTTCTATAATAGTTCCTTGCCTGAATCCAGCAGCATGATTTCTGAAAGTCACACAATAAGGGTTTAGGGGCTACATATGACTTGCATGGTGTCAACCCCTGGTTTTATTATGCCCATTGCATTGCATTGTTCTTGCTTCATTCTAAATAGAAACCTTGTTTCAGAATTTTTGTGGCACTTGCTGGATACCTCTTGACCCTTTGCATGAATTAAATGCTTGAGTGTTTGTTTTTAAAGAGCATATTGTACAGTGCTGGAAGATTTTCTGGGCGTGACAGCACTATTTACCCTTGAAATACACTGAGGCAGAGGAGCAACTTACAAACTTGTTCTACTCCCACTTTCTACTTTTCTATTCTCACCCCTTTCAGAAAATACTTATGTTGCTATTCTTCAAAGTGTCTCAGTGAATAAGGGTGGATCTTGGGCTCTATAAACTGTGGCTGAAATTGCACCTTTGCACTGGATAAACAAATATTTTTGTAATCTCTCTATGTAAAAGGCAACTCCTGGATTACACTCAACTGTGCTCAAAGTTCAGTCACACCTATTGGGCCTCTGCAGGTCTGCAGATAAAAGGGTGGAGCTACTACAAGAGAAACTGGGGAAATTCTTGGTTTTACCTAGTGAATTCTGTAGCACATAGCAAGTATTACATATTTCTGATACCTCTTCACATTAGTCTCACATCAGCACAGGTTGATAACCCATGTGCTGTTTTATTTTGTTTTTATTGTTTCCCATCTAAATGAATGGGTGTTAAGTGGAAAAGGACATTCAGACCTGGGCGAAATATTACAGGCGTAATATCTATTACTCTAACACCATTTCCAGTGCTGTTGTCTGGAATTCCAGCATCATTATCCAGTTGCTGGCCTCCAAAGATTTCAGCTGATGTTGAACCCATCTATATGCATCCTCCAACTATTGGTTTTCCCAGGAATTTTAGACTACCATTTTGAATCTTCCATATTGCTTCACATCATCCAAACACTTTGAGACCCTGTGACAAATTTAACTAGTGCATTGGCTCACCAAGCCTGTCATTGTAACCAGGTAGTCTCAGGATTTGAATAATAGCACTTCCCCGGACAGACCCAGTGTGTAATCTGGGGGTCCTCCTAGACTCACGACTCCTGCTTGAGGAGCAGGTGGCAGTTGTGGCCAGGAAGGCCTTTGCCCACCTTTGTGTGGTACACCAGTTATTCCCTTTCCTGAATCAGGAGGCTCTCTGGTCAGTCACTCACGCCCTGGTCATCTCTCGGCTAGACTGTTGCAATGAGCTCTACATGGGGCTACTTTTGAAGAGTATCCAGAAGCTATAGCTGGTTCAAAATGTGGCCGTGCAGACAATTTTGGGTGCCCCAAGAACAGCACATATTACACCTTTACTGCACGAGCTGCACTGGGTCCCAGGTTGCTTCCAGGTCCAATTCAAGGTGTTGGTTATCACCTTTAAAGCCCTACATGGCATGGGTTACCTGAGGGACGATCTCACCCCCCTCACATCAACCCGACCCACCTGGTCAGGCAGAGAGGGCATGTTGTGGACCCTGTCAGCGAGAGAATGTCGGCTGGTGGGGCCCAGGAGGAGAGCCTTCTCTGCCATTGCTCCTGCCCTCTGGAACACTCTCCCCCCAGAGGTGCAGCAGGCCCTGACCCTCCCGGCCTTCCGGAAAGGATTAAAGACCTGGCTCTGCCAGCTTGCATGGGGTGACAACAATCTTAGCCAATCCTGGGGGTAGCTGGCACCTTGATGACGCTTCCTGAGTGACTACCAATTTTATATCTATTCTTGGATTTATTTATTTTCTACTCATTAAGATTATCATATATAGTAATTTTAAATGATTTTAACTGTTTTGTAAACTGGCCAGGGTCATTTCAATGAGAAGGGCAGTGACAAATTTGATATGTAAAATATATAAACTCCTATTTTATCCCATTTCCCCTCCATGGCTCTCCCTTCCCCCTGTAAATGAAAGCTGACAAAGTACCACATTGTCCTCATACCAGGTAACTCAAATTGAACAGTTTCATAGTCTCTCTTAGAGTGGACAGATTTATTTATTTTTATTTCCCATTAAAACAAATGCAGTGACATAAGGCTGAGCGTGTGTGGTTGGCTGTTCATTTTTGTATTTGTCCATCTGACATTTGGGGCACCATAGATGATGACCTTAGTTCATTGAGGAAGCTAAGCTGGGTTGTCCTAGGATGGCACTTGGGTGGGGAACTCCCCGGTAATTCCAGGCCTGGGAAGTTGGAAAACCATCCAGGAAGAAAGCAATGGCAAACCACTGCCATAGTACTGCCAAGAGACAGATATCTATGTAGTCACAAGGAATTGGGCTCAGTGTTAAGTTGTCTTTACATCTTATTGGTCAGCTAGAGGAAATGCAGTAGAAAGAAGCTTCATGGGGCATCTCAAAATGATTTGAAGAATTTAGGGAAGGAAACCAGTGTTATATGGAAGTGCCCAGAACTATCTTTGGTCAGATAGCACAGCTTCGGTCAAGTGAAACAAGACAACCTGTGTCTTTCCACAATCCTTTGCTAATAGCTTTGCCAACTGGGACTGATAACAGTTGAAGTCCAAAACATCTGGTGGGCATCAGGTTGCAGTCACCAGAGTAGAACTGAATTCCTCTCTGTTTGCCATAGGTTAGTGAGATTACAGTTAAGCCTTATGTTTGCAGCATGAATGATAATAAAAGCAAGATGGTGATTCTGTCCCATACAGCCATAAATATTTCCATAAAGCACGTATTGATATAAACTGTTTGGTGTCTTTTTTCTTTTCAGTAGTTCACAAAATGTGCCCATAATCTATCTTTATCCCTATCTTTTTTTCCCCTGCCCTTCCCCTTTCTCTCTCTCCATTTCGTACATGTAGGTTTTATAATCATTTGTAATGGTCATAAAAACGTAGAGGATTTTAAATTGAACTGTAGTCCCAGTAGCTTTAAAAGCATTAGCACTGCATAATTGTACGAGTTCACTTGCAAATAAACCATGATGTACAGCTCCAATATTCTCACAGGGAGATGACTCAGACTCTTTCTGCTGGCTTAGATGTTGCTTGAAAGCCAGTAGGGTACTTGATAATCTCTTATGTAGATGCAGGCAGAGGAAGGCTAAACAAAAGAGGAAACAGAATGCGTGGGAGGATAGAGTGGAGAAAGCAAGAACTCTGTTTATGAGGATCATTATAATTCATTTCACATAGTTGCATAATAGAGAATTAGACAGCAAAGGACAGGAAGTACGAATGCCTTTGATGATCTGCAACCATGCTGTTCTCTTGCATCTGCAATGGAATTATCACTCTAGTCTCTGGCTATTCCATAGTTTCTTACTCCCAGACTGAAGGACTACACATCTGAAGCCAATGCCATGATTTTCCAACTGCTGGCTTAACATTATAGTTTTTAAACCATGGTTTAGTCCTTAGCATTACTTAAACCAAGCCATTGTGAATTATTTAACACCAGGCAATGTATGTTTATGGATTTGTTTGGTTTTCATGTTTTTCACCCTCTGTTAGCTACACAGAGTCACATGGTGAGTGGGCAGTCATAGGCATCAAATAAATAAATAAATAAATAAATAAATAAATAAATAAATACGTACATACATACATACATACATACATAGTTAAACATGCAATGATGTAGGACAGTGGGTGAATCCAGCCAGAATGTTCCAGGATTAAAACAGCTCTCACTGGTATGATGTTTCTTCTAACCATTAGACACTGTTTCTCAACTTTGGCAACTTCAAGATGTGTGAATATCAATTCCCAGAATTGAATTCTGGGAGTTGAAGTTTACACATCTTGAAGTTGCCAAGGCTGAGAAACACTGCATTAGCTAACTCCCACCCAATGATTTTACGCTTAACCTTGGAGGAACAGAGGACACATCTTTTCCATCCTCTGTGTGACAGACATGGCTATCGTATAATCATAGAATTGGAAAAAATCTTGGAGGTCGGCTCAGCCCCCTGCCCAGAGCAGGAATCCTCACACCAACTCTGACTAATGGCTGTTCCACTTATTTTGTAGCTCTCACAGTCAGAAAATTCCTCCTTATTTTGAGTTTGGATCTCCTTCTGTAAAGCTTTCTGGTTTTTACCCTACTCTTGGGAACTGGTCCTTACCCTACTCTTGGGAACAATGGAGAATAAATCCACTTTTTTTTTTCCTGTGACAACTCTTCAAGTATTTGAAGGCTGCTATCATGTCTCCTTTTAGCCTTCTCTTCTTTAAACTAAATATACACAGTTCCTTTCAACCATTCTCTGTAAGATTTAACCTCTAGGCCTCACCCAGTCTTCATCACTCTTCTTTGCACTCTTTCCAGTTCCCCATATTATTCTTGCTATGTAACTGAGACTCTCAAGTTTGTGTGTTTCCTCCTTAAAATGCATCACCAGGAACTGGACACAGTATTTCAGAAGCAGCCAGACCTGTGCAGAATAGTATAAAATGTATGAAGCTCTAAATTTCTGTTAATGTAGCCTGAGATAGTATTTAGCATTTTTTCTTTAGTACACTACACCATTGTCTCATGTCCAATGCACTCATTTTCATCTCTTGTAAAAAGAGTTATGCAGTTTTTTATATCATTTCTAAAACCTGCAGTCCAATTTGGTTAAAGGTAACTATAAAAGGGAAAAAGGATATACACCTGAGAAGTTTAGATTTCTAGTTCTCAAAAAGCATCTCAGGCTTTGGATTAAGACTTTCCTTTTAATCCAAATATCACTTAATGGTCACTTAATAACTTTCCTCTTAATCCAAATATCACACAGAACTACACTTGCAATGTAGTTATATTCCTGTTGTCAGAAACATCCAGACATCATATCTTCAAAAGATAGAAATTGGAAGAGAATTGGGAGGCAATTATGGGATTGGTGGGGAGGTGACGGAGGTTATAAGGAAATCATCCAAACCCTGCTGCAGAGAACAACATGTGGCACCCTCCAGATACATGGGATTGCAAATCCCCCAAATCCCTATTAGCACATATTGAGAGTATCAAACTAGGGAAGATTGTGCTATAGTCTAACAGCGCAACAGGAAACAACATCAACAAAAATAGTATGTATAATAAGGTGTAATGCTATGAAATTGGAATTTGGTTTAGGTTTCAAAAGCACTAAAGGAAAGCCCCAGGCAAGCAGCACACTAGAACGTATGGAAGCTATAAGCAGGGTCATGGAACATAACCCCAGTCAGTTCCTTCCAGTTGTTGTTTATACACTGGTGCATATCCTGCCCCATCAGTGCTCACCAGCTTGCCAGAGGGAAGACCCTGAGCAGTTGAGCAACTGTAGCAGTTCCAGGAGGGTCTGTCAGGACCTTGGACAGAGCCTTGAATAAGACCAGCTCTGCCGCATTCTCACTCTTAGAAAAGAGAGCTGTTATCTCAGCGAGAAACAAAAGCCTCCTGAGACCTTCTGAAAGCTGAACTCTATGGTTCTTTTGATGGCTCAACCCCTCTCAAGAGCCGTCAAAGATCTTAAAGAGGCATCACTGATTTTTTAACTAATGGTTCCTACAGAATGGAGATGATGGGGACCGCACAATGCTGTGTTGAGCAAAACACCTACCATGGCCTCGAAGAGACATGAACAAAGGGAATGACTTTCTATGAAGTGCCCACATCCTGGTCTTTCTCTACGAGGAAAATCTGAGGCCAGAAAACAGGGCTCAGATTCCAAGCAGGTGCACTTGAACTTAGTACCTAATACCTCTCATCCTATTTTATTCAGAAAAACGAAAGAAAAAAAAAATTCGACCAACATATTTCCAATCGAAAATGTTCCTTATTAAATCTGCTGTTTCACATGCAACCATTCACACATCTTTAAAGCATTATTTCCACATGCACTCAAAGGATGCATATAAGAGCTGGATGTTAAGACCACAGGTTGTCCACGATCTTATTCCAGGATTTCGTCTGCTATTTTTTCCCCCCTTAAATTCTTTCCAGTGTTAGGCATGAATTTCAGCTTATGGTAACTATTATAGAGATTAGGCTCCTGCCATGGCTACTCAGGTGTTTATAGAAGGCAAAAGGCATCAAGTTTATAAAATTTCACCCAAACAATCTGGCATGTAACAAAACAAATATGAGCAAATACAATGACTGTAATGCAAGAAACTGACTTATAGTTTGACAGTTGGTCTATATAACTCAGTATTGCCTACATCAATGGGAGAGGTTCTTTAGGCCATCAGACTAAACCATAATGTGTGTGTTGTGGGGTGGGGGATTGAAAGCTGCAGGCAACATCTCAACCCCCTTTTCTTGGAGCATTCCCAAATCCAACAGCAAAAAGAAACAAAGGCAGAAATATGCTAAAATTTGGCAGTACATTTGGGGGGCTTTGTAAAGTGACAGTGCAGAATCAAATAGCTGCATTGGCCCTCTGCAAGCCCTAATTTTGCTCTCTTGTTTTTAAAAGTCTTTATACTCCCCCAAAGCTAAACAAAAAGGGGCTAAAAGTTTCAGTTCATCCCGAGTAGTATTAGAATCACTGCCTTAATGCAAGTGGCTTCTGGACTCCAACTTAAAAAAAAGTGCAGTCCTTTGCCCCTGTTTTACCTGGAGAGGTCAGGAGTTGAACCTGTTTGCTGCATGTAGTGCAAAGCTTGTGCTCTATGACTGCATTATGGACCTTCCTCATATAGGTTTCCTTCCTTTTGCAGGCAAGACCTTGTAAGTGTATATTATACTCCTGTTTCAATAAAGAGCCAGTTTGGTGTAGTAATTAAGGCACCAGGCAGGAAACCAGGAGACCATGATTTCTAGTCCTGCCTTAGGCACAAAGCCAGCTGGGTGACCTTGGGCTGGTCACACCCTCTTACCCCTAGAAAGGAGGCAATGGCAAACCAATTCTGAAATCTTGCCAAGAAAACTGCAGGGACTAGGCCAGGAAGTCACCAGGAGTCAACACTGACTTGAAGACACACACACAGATACAAAAATTTCAATAAAGCAATAATGTTCTCTCAGAAAATCTGTGGAAAACACAGGGGAAAAAGTTGTGAGTGCATCTGAGACTCATTTCCTTTCAAGTTCAAGGAAACACTTGTGGAATTTTAATTCTGGTTGTTCATATGAAGTTATTTGTCTCCAGGAGCAGAGAAAACTACTTGCCTTCTCTTTGTGTACTTGGCCTCACTTGCCCTCACTGACCTGCCCCAAACAGGATCCCGTACTTCTTCTGATGCTGTTTTTGTTCTGGAGATCCATTTTTTCTTGTTATTCAGAAGTTACTATCTGGGAGAGGTGCTCTTTGTTGTTTGTTGTTGTTTAGTCAAGTCGTGTCCGACTCTTCGTGACCCCATGAACCATATTGCTCCAGGCCTTCCTGTCCTTCACTGCCTCCCTGAGTTCGCTCAGTTTCATGCTCATTGCTTCAGTGATGCTATCTAACCATCTCATCCTCTGCCGTCCTCTTCTCCTTTTGCCTTCAATCTTTCCCAGCATCAGGGTCCTCTCCAAAGAGTCCTCTCTTTGCATTAGGTGACCAAAGTATCTGAGCTTGAGCTTCATTATCCATCCTTCCAATGAGCAATCAGGGTTGATTTCCTTTAAGATTGACTGGTTTGACCTCCTAGCAGTCCAGGGGACTCTCAAGAGTCTTCTCCAGCACCACAGTTCAAAGGCATCAATTCTTCGGCGTTCAGCCTTCTTTATGGTCCAGCTCTCACAGCCATACATTACTACTGGAAAAACATAGCTTTGACTATGCGGATCTTTGTCGGCAAGGTGACGTCTCTGCTTTTTAAATGGGAAGAAATACACAAGGAGGAAGCTTCTGGAGGGCTCGATAGCCAAGCAGTAGACTTCAATGTGAATTTATAACTTTTTTCTTTGGAAGACCAGGGATATGATGGTAATGGGCTATGGACATAAGCATGAAATATTATGCTCACACTAAAAATTCCAATTCCAGCAGATGGCTTAAATCGGAAAACCAAGCATTTATAGCCAGCGCTTCATTGTCTATTACCAGTGAACACATCAGAATACCCAGCAAATAGGTATGCTTAACCACAGTTATTAACTGAATAACATTTAACTGATTCGACTTTCATCAGGTAACCAATAATGATGTAGAAAACTTTAATTCTTATTCCCATCTCTGATTCTAGTATTCTACTAGAGTTCTTCAGACTCCAATTCTACTCAGATATATAAACATTGATCTCTGAGTAGAATATGGGTAGTCTGTGTCTTTCTCAATCTCGGGTCCTCTATCAGAGGCCTGGGAGTTTGAGGGTTCTGCGCAGTATTTTAGCTGTTCCAAGCACTACATTCATCTGGACAGAGAGCTCTAATGTTGTTCCTGGGGTCTGTTGGAGCCACTCTCCCAGCTTAGGAGTCACAGCCCTGAGTGCTCCTATCACCACTGGGACCACTTTGGCCTTTACTTTCCACATCTTCTGTACTTCCTCTCCAGCTTCTCATACTCCTTCTTCCTGATGTTGCTGTCACTTGGCACTGCTACGTACATCTATCACCACTGTTGTCTTCTGGTCCTTGTCTACTACCAGGATGTCTGGTTGATTGGCCAGCACCTGCTTGTCCATCTGGATCTGGAAGTCCCACAGGATCTTAGCCCTGTTATTCTCCACGATCTTCTGTGGAATCTTCCATCTGGACTTGGGAGGGTCTAGCCCATACACTGTGCAGATGTTCCTGTACACAATGCCAGTTACTTGGTTGTGCCGTTCAGTGTATGCTGTTCCTGCCTGCATCTTATACCCTGCCACTATATGTTGGACTGCCTCTGAGGCCTCTCTGCACAATCTGTACCTTGGGCCGTGTCTAGTGTGGTAGACCCCTGCTTCCATGGATCTGGTGCTTAGTGCCTGTTCTTGTGCTGCTATGATCAGCGCCTCAGTGCTGTCTTTTAGTCCAGCCCTTTCCAGCCATTGATAGCATTTCCCAATGTCAGCCACCTCAGCTATCTGTCAATGGTACATCCCATGCAGGGGCTTGTTTTGCCATGGCACTTCCTCTACTTGAACTTCCTCCCCTGTCTGCTGCTGCCTCAGGCAGTCTCTCAGCAGCTCATCTTTGGGTGCCATCTTACTGAGGTACTCCTGGATGCTCTGGGTTTCATCCAGAACTATGGCTTTGACATTCCTACACACACACACAGAATAAAACTTCTAGCATCATAATCTTATGCATGGTTATTTATTAATAAGTAACTCCCATTGTTACTTTCTAGTAAATGGGTTTAAGATTGTAACCTAAAACTATTGAACTGATAAGGTACAGCAGAATTGCTCAGCAACAGCAGAGAACAGATCAATGAGAGCAGCTTACAGTCAAAGTAGACTCCTGGGTCTCATGTGGTATTAATGTTTGCTTGGCCTGTTTGGAGTTCCTTTCTATAAGAATATATTGGGTTTCTTTTATTTAATGTTCTGTTTCAAACTCTGTCTCAGACACAGTACATTCGTTTTTTCATGAATCCTTTAAAAATTATTATATGATTGTGGTTGCATTGTTTACCAACACAATTGTTGCTGTCTAGATTTCTTACATTGTTTTGCTGAGAATGTGTAGGTTTGCTTTTTTTACTGTTCAGCTACACACTAGCCCAAAAGCTGCTGTGCTGCATGATCAGTGTTTCTTTTATTTTCCTTGTCACAAAGAGGCAAAAATTAAGAATGCAGTCGTAGGAGGAAACTACCTTCTACACTACTCAACGTTTGACAAAAATACTCCAAAACCAGTCAAGGAACCCATTATACTGCATTTACTTCTCTAAAGGAAAAAGAACAACAACGATGAACAATATATCAACACAACAGTCCTCTTCATAGCATATCTTAAAACAATGCACTGAGCGGCAATCCGAAATATCTAAAATGCCAGTAATACAGGAAAATGTATTCCACACAGACCCTTTCAGATGGTCATAACGTCAGGTTTGATAGAATGTTTCACCATCATCCCCAATTTAAGATAATCAGCAAATATAATGACTTCTTATACAAAATCCCACAGTAATTTTCAGCTGGTACCCTCAAACCATAACATTTGACAACAGGCAAGCTTAAGGGTGTTACTACCTTTTTGGCCTATTCATAGGAACCACTTATTTATTTATTTAAGATATGGGTTTGGCAGGAATTTCAGTGGCAATAGCAGGAAGATGCTGAGAAGACCAGGGGAGTGAGTGGGTTGGCAGGAAGATTGATGGCAGCGATGGGTAGAAGCTAGAGGGTCCATATGAACTAGTCATTTGCCTAACTTGACCCTGGGCAACTTGAAGCGCTACCATTAAAAAGTTCTATGGTAGTGGTCTGGAGCTCAAAAGGTTGAGTTTCTGATTATGAAGATCTCTAGAGATTTTTAGAATTCACCGGCTGCATTGTCCATAGATATAAAGATACATCCACAAACAACTTTCTGGCCTGCAAATATAGCTTGCTCTTCAACTCCTATTTTTTAGCATTATAGGGATCGATAGACTGACACAAAATAGCTCATCCAGAAGATGCCCTCATTTGGGATATGGTTTATTCTAATGTGTTGGCTGTTTGTGAGTACTAGACCTCAGTGAGCAAATAAGCAAGCCATAAATGATTCCATTATGCTCTGGCCCAGGGAGTTTGCTTGCCAAAAGGAGAATGGGCAATGCCCATCCAGAGATCTGTGGAACTTGGTGTGCCATTTTGCAATTACCAAGGGTTAGTTGTTTCATGGGATGCAATCTTCAAGAATGTATGTTCACACACATGCGTGCATGCACACACACACACACACCTCATGCTTTAACTCCTTTCCCCCCACTGTTGACACAAAAGAAACTTACGTAGAATCTCCTGCACCTTATTTATGTATCCCCACTATTCAAATAACAAGTATTTAATTAGCTATGGAGAATTTAAAACATTCAATTCATTGCAAAAAAAAGACAAGGAATTCAGAAAGTAGCGCATTCAATTCAGTGAAAGAAAGAGGAAGCAGGAGTTCAAAGAGGGGCAGGTGAAATGGGGAGATTTCCAGAAGTGATTCAATTTACAAGGGGCTCAGCTATAGAATTTAGAAAGAAAAAAGGAGAGACTCTAGCCACAACAAAGAAAATGAGAATTCTTTCAGATGCTTCCTACCACAGCAAAGAGGGAGAGAAATGTACACAATCTAGCATTACAACTCTCTTGCTCTCTCATACACACACACACACACACACACACACATAAGGGGAGTGCTTTTTGTACACCTACTGCTTTGCTTGGAAATGGAAAATAAAATAGAGATAATATTTCTGGATTGAATAGGGAGTGGGATAGAAGTCACCTTTTCTTTATAGCATTGGGGTGCTTCTACAGAGAATTCTGGTTCTCACAAGATGAACCCTCCAATGCTTGGCAGGGAGAGAAGATAAGGGATCCCTTGAAATAGCTGATTTCTGGTTGTGTCTGCTCAATGTGGTCTTTGGCTTCCTGAAGCCACAATCTCCTGGAGTTGGAGATTAAGACCATTATAAATGGGGAAAAAATACATTTGAAAGGGTGGCTTTTGGTACATTGCTCCTTTGTCTGATTCTAGATCTAGCTGATCAGATGAAGCTGTTGTCAGGCTCCCTATACAGTTGACAACTAAGACAGCTAGATTCTCACAGTCTTGTTAGGCTTACTGCACAGAGAAAGGGGTTAGGTTACACGGTCTTGGAAACTTGATATGTGTATTTTAGTCCTCATTTATCAGTGAGTATGTTAAGGCAGAGCTTCCTTTGATGCCTTTGATCTTTCTGTCTCTTGTCTGGGGTGGGGAGTGGGAGAGGTTGCTACCTATTTAGAAGATATGAAAGAATGTCCTTTTGAATCTGTTCTTTTTCTGCTATAGATTGGAAACATTGATTCCTATTTCCAGGGTCATTACAGCCGGCTGGTTCTTTCAGGCTGTGAAACCCAATTCAAAAAGGCTGCTCCCAGGGACCTGGGAGATTGTGCTTCCAAAGTCTAAGAAGGCAACATACTGGAGAGATTTTGTTCAGCTCCTGTAATACCCAGCAAATTCCTTGAGAGCCTTAACTACAGTTCAGTTAACTGAAGAATCCTGAGAAGTCTCTGCCTGCTGGGGGTTATACTGGCTGGGCTCAAATCTGATCCATAAGAGGGATAAATAAAAGGCTGGCAAGTTAGGTAGAAGCTCAGGACTAGTTGCCTTTCTCTGCAGTTTCTTGAGTGATTTCAGCAACAAATAGAGAGAAAAAGATTCATGGTGGGTTTTTCTTTCTCCTTTTATAGGATACATATGCACTGATATAAAAATATGTCCGGTAATGGGGGATAAGAAAGTGAAAGAAAGCAGAAAAGGTTGGGCCACATGTTTGGGCTGAGTCAATGACTTTCTTCCTGATTGAAATATCACCTGGTATGGTCAAAACAGTTGTCCTTCTCGGATTCGGAAGGATCATCTAGGCCAGTGTTGTCCAAACTTGGCCACCTTAAGATGAGTGGACTTCAATTCCCAGAATTCCCCAGCAAGCCATGCTGGCTGGGGAATTCTGGGAGTTAAAGTCCACTCATCTTAAAGTGGCCAAGTTTGGACAACACTGATCTAGGCAATCCTGCCTAGAACACTTCCAGAATGTAAGATGCGGAATGATGGGTATAAGTTACAACAAGGCAGATTCTAATTAAATGTTAGTGGCAGTGGTGAGGGGAACTGTCAGCCTTGTGCGGTAGTCCAGACAAGAAGCATACCTAGAAGTAGTTACATTATATGAACAGTTACATTTACATTAACAGAATCTTGCAAGTCTGAAAGTACCTCTCTCCCTCCTCACCTTTACACTCCAAGAAACTAGGGAGGGTCCCTTCTGAGTCATTTGTCACACCCCCATTCCTTCTGCAGACTCAGCTGCTTCTTATCTGACTGTTGTCTAGTCTGTGGCTCTTCCTCCTGTCTCCCAAGGTCATTCCATCATGCCATTGCAGAAACCCTTAATAATAAGATCAATCTGATAGTGGAACTCATTACCTAGAGAGGTAGTATGCTCTGGAGGTGTTCAGACTAGACAGCCATCTGTCAGAAACACTGTAATTTGGATTTCTGCATTGAGCAGAGGTTGGACTTTATGGCCTAAATGACCTCTTCCAGTTTTATGATTCTATGAGTGCATCAAAATGCATCATTAATCTCCTATTGCAGACAGAGTTTGATAGAGAATGGTCATCTCCATCATGGTCACAACCAACTGTGTGTTACCCCCCATCACCAATGGAAGACCGTTTAATTCAGCAAGTGCTTCAGTGAATTCAAAAGGGCAAGGTAATCCACTGAATCCAAGTGTCTTCCATCAGCAGCAAGATCAAGTAATTATTTAAAAAGCGTAAGAGTTGAGAAGCATGAATAAGAGTCTATCCACACAGACAGAGGTAAAATTGCCACCCAGGTTACATTTTGTCTTATTTAATGCCTGTAATTAATGATCCCGAATCAGAATTGCATGCATTAGACTTGCAGCTGTCGCTGTGGAGGAGGAAAGGCCAAATTGCAAATGCTATTTGGAAAGTGTGCTTGAAATCATGCTGGGTTTGGCAGTGCCTGAATGTGAAGTTGCTCACATGCTCCAAAGCACATGTTCTGTTTCACTGGTGCCATAAGATTCTGGGCTCGGCTGGCTGCACTCCCTTAGTATCCAACTACAATTGGGTGGAAGTTATGGCTGAGACAAAAATAGCTTTGCCAACCTGACTGCGGCCCACAGAAACAGCATGGAGCACCAACGAATGGTTTTGCTGAGCAGATAAGCAAAGAGATGATCATGCTTTATCTATGCTGTTTTTAGTGGTGCCCTGAAGTTCTTTCTGTAGGCTTGTTTCATTTTTACATTTCTAACCTTCAAGAAAAGTGGAGAGGGGGGCACTGAAAGGAGGAGAAAGGAGAAAAGCTAGTTCTGACCTTCCCTTTCCCCTCTTTTTGTCTTCTGTCTTGAAAAGATGTTGATGACGATGACGATGACGATGAAGATGATGATTTTTGCCCCAATGGAACTAAAGTTGTTTTAATGATCTCTGGGAGACTGATGGTTTATCAGTGGCATTTTAATCTCTTGTTGCATTGTTAAGATTTTTTGTTTTTGTTTTTAAGAAAGGAAATTCAGTGCCCCAAGATAGGGTGATGGTCACTAGCTTAGATGACTTCAGCAGTCATTAGAATACTTTATACCACTGTCTTTGATGCCTAGTCAATGCAGTTATACTGCGTGCTTCAGAGGCAAAATGCCACCGCGTATGGAGTCTTGAGAAATAATAGGAAATAGAGGCTGGATCAGGACATTTTTCTGAATGGAGCTACATCCATGCATTGAAGGAATTCGCTTCCAAAACTTTAAGGGGATGGCTTTACTTTATTCGAGATGGATAAATCCTCTTTGTCAGGATGGGTCATCCCTCCAAGAAACATCATTAATGGATGTGAGTCCACGTATTCATTTAACTGATCTATCAAAATTAAAATAGCATGGGGTAGAATAAAAGCTTATATAACCAGGCCCTCACCATGACACACCTGCAACAGCCACATTAGGTTGTTGTCCTAAGCAACTTACTTTCTTCCAAATAACAAGAGCTGAATATGAACGATAAAGGTAATGGTTATAACTGCTTCTCCTTCATAAATGTCTATATCACAAACAGCTTAGCTTATTTTAGCTTATTGCTGAATCCACAGTCACATTTTCTGGGGTGCTGTTACTTTTTGCTTTGATGGCTGGAAATGGCAGATTGCTGGATAGACAACTCTGCTTTGAAGAACAGAAGAAATCCAATAGCCCCTCCATCCTTTCTTCCCCAAAAGTAAAGTGAGAAGTATCTAGCTTCTATTGATTAACTCCTTCTATCCTTCATTTAGTTTCTCTTATTTTTATATCAATTCCATTTTTTCTTTCTTTCTTGGCATTTTTCTTTCTCTTGTAATTCAAGCTCTTTGTTTGAAATATTGAGGTAAGGCTACCAGATCTTGGCTGCAAGAGTCTATACGAGCACTAGATGGCAGTGAAGGGATATCCAAACCCCCACTTTGCTGCCACCTAGTGGTCTCTTGGATTTATGCAGCCCAGATACAACTGCTATAATAGTAATAGTACTAGACCAGGAAAGCATATCACACTCCATCCTCCATTTTCTCATCCTCGTTTTTAACTTGTTATAACTGATTAGCACAATAAGAAGAGTGAATAAGCACCCTCTTACAAGGGTTCATTTTTGCTTCCCCCTTTGCCCCACAAATGGATCGTAGCAAGATGTGCTAGTGAGGTCACTGGAGCAGGCAGGATGTAGAGGGAAGAAAGAATGGCTCTGAGGAAGAGCTGCCACCAAAGCAATAGTCAGATAAAAGAGGACTGAGTCTGGGGCAGGAATGTAACCTGAGTAAACGTCTCAGACAAGCCCCTCCCTAGTTCTCCCAAAGATAAAGGGAGGGAGGGGGGAAGCACATTCGGACTTGCAAGATTCTGTTCCTGAAATCTTACAATAAAAGTAGTACTGACCTACATGACATTGGATTTCTAGTCCGATCTACCTTGAAGGACTGACACTGGAATGACATGTTCTCTTAAAAGAAAAAAATTGGTGGTAGAGGAGGAACTAATGAGTCCCCCATTGTGGGGAGATGGGCGGGGGATAAGTCTATGTATAAATTTTTTTTTTTTAAAACTACCAGAAATAGATGTTTTAGTATCCCTGAGGATTGACATACCTATTTTGCTGTGTAGGTCATGCCTAGGTATATTAAAAGTCATGCCATTGAAAAGAGCCATTTTGCCACCATATTTTAACAGATTGATTCTGTGGCGTGCCAGGACAAATGGGGCTGAGAGGGCGCATGCAGTTTCTGGCCCACAGGTTGCCTATTCGTGCCCTGCTTATCTTCTACCTCTGTCTCTAAAATCACCTATGGCAGCAAAGTGATGTCATTGTTTCTACAAACATAACACCGAGACTGTGCTTCCCCACACTCCTCCTTCCAGCTGCACCTTTCATCCGATGTTCCTAAAATTGTTTCCTGTTCTCAGGGTCATTTGGCACACATGTACGTATGCATGCTGACCATGGTTGTACCTTACCTCACTTTGTACCAAAGGAGCAGAATACAATGCAGTGCAACCAATCTGTTGCGGTGGATAGATCTCCTTCTTCTACTCCTAATTTCAACTTGTAGCCTTCAAGTCAAGAAAGATCCCAGAAACATAATAATGTCATTAGTGGCGTACTTCAGTTCAACCTCAAAGTGTCTCTTGCCTTGTACTTCCTCACCTGCCATGCTTTGCTTGTACAAAAATACTCCTAAGAGATTCCTGCAGCTTTCGTTTCCTCAGCACAAACATTTTGGGTAGACCTCCTCTGGTTCTTTTCAAGAGTTGTAATTGAAGTCACTGCCATGCATAGAGCGCCTCACTTAGTAGATTGCTTTTTGAGATTTATGTGAAATTAGATGAGCCATGCAATAATTTATTGCCAAACCAGGAGAGAAATGAATAAACCACAGCCATGCAACTTGTTTTAAAGAAATGATTGATAGAGGTTGATCTCATTCCTCAACATAAGAAGGTGGGAAAGCTACTTTTTATCTTGAAAGATAGTCAGCTTGATTTGCAAAAAAGGAAATCTCCAGCTGTTAACAGGCTTCCATGTGGCTTTGTGGGCTTTGCAGGGCAGGAGTAAAACTTGCCTATTAGAAAATACAAGTTTTGCTTTCTGTAGGATGGATATTTACACTGCACTTCCCCTTGCATTATTTTAATTTTGAGATGAGCATCATTGCAATAATAATAAAAAAATGTATTAAAGGACAGCAAAATCAAGTCTAAAACAAATACATTATTTTGAGTCTGGAAAATACATAAACTGAGGCAGACCTGGGCACCTTTTTAAACAGGGATCTCACTTCACCCTTTTTTAGGCAGGAGAGGGCCATAATGGGCAGAATGGTAATAGCAAATTGGCAGGTGCTTTGCCATGCCCGTAGCTAAGTTTCCTTGGCTTTCTTCCCCTAAGTATTTTTTCTTGGCTTTAAAAAAAAAATAAATTAACTACATAGAGTGACAAGGGAAGAATTATTCAGAACTATTTTATAATTTAATGTTTTCATTTTCTAATTTCCTGCTGTTAAGTAAACTTTTTTCCAGGTAATTTTATTATAGATTATGACCAACATGTTAATATTTTAAAATGAGTATATACATATGATAGGTTTTAATTAGTAGATGAGAGTGGCAAATTTTTGTTCTTGTTGTTTTCTTTGTTATTTTCTCTTTCCTTTTCCTTTTACAAATAGAATAGAGTAGAAAACGAAATAATGACGGGGAAGGGAAGGGAAGGGAAGGGAAGGGAAGAGAAGAGAAGAGAAGAGAAGAGAAGAGAAGAGAAGAGAAGAGAAGAGAAGAGAAGAGAAGAGAAGAGAAGAGAAGAGAAGAGAAGAGAAGAGGAGAAGTCATTAGGTGGTAGGATCATCACCCTCTTGACTTGTTTGACCCTCTACAGATGCTCCTGACTTTGGACCACTGGACCCCATATAGGGGATCCAGGAGCTACAAAACAGAAATGTGGTTTGGGTCTCAGATTTTCCAGTCTTTCACTAAGGAATTTCTTAAGCCTCCTGGCAATTGCTGTTGGGCTGTGTAGTGGTGGTGGTGGTTGAAAACTCTTCTTTGAAATTTCCTTTTAATGTTCCAGAAGTATATGCAGGAGGAGGTCAAAAAAGTTAAGATGGTGGCCACAACCATGCGATCAAAGCCACATGTAAAAAAAGGCACAGCTTGGATCTCATGGTTGTGGCCATCATCTTGATCCTTTTGACACACATAAAAGGGCATAATGTCAATCACATGGTTGTGCCCACTACCTTGACTTTTTTGACCCACCCCCGCCATGGACACCCCTGTAGAATTTTCTGAGGACAGCCAATGGTTGTTAAGCCAGTTTAATTATGTCGTGTAGATATGCTTATAGTGCCCCTGGGTTCTATATGTATGACATGATGAGCCACAGCCACAGACCAGCACTAACAGGAGCAAAAGTCACCAGTTTTAGAGTTAGTGGAGTTCTGCCCACTTTCTTAAGGAAATATCTGGTGTCTCATGAACAGTTACTGCTGGAAACTACTGGCACGTCTACATAACTAGTGCCTTTCCCATCAGTCAGGCAGTCAGTAATGGATATGGTTTGGCTGCATCAACCAATCAGTGTTTAAAAAGGATATTTTATGTTATCAGTCTTTGGCAGTGAGTTCTATAATAGTGAAATTTGCTTTTTCAGCAGTTTTTTCTCTCTAGAACTCTTTATTGAAGAACCAAGTATATAAATGAGTCAACTGATTGGGTTTAGATGTTACTGTAACATGACTGACTTGGTAAAGTAAGTTTAACCCTGTGTATAACTGGGTCAGTTTTGGTCTAAATTTTAGAGCTGTGGATGCTCTGAAAACAATTCAGAAGTGGTGCAACCACTTCTGAATTATTTTGAAAGCACGCACAGCTATTTCTAAAAGCAGCCATGACTTTTTTCCAGACTTCTGCATATACCTGGGAAAAGATGTGGCTGCTTTAATGAATTGACTCACTAAAACTGACACATCTTTAATGTGACTATTAAAGTTGCTGTTTTCTGAAGCTTGCCCTAGTTCTGAAGGACTTATGAAGTGTTTTTATAAGCCCCTGTGCACATTTAAGGGCTTAAAGTTAAATCAACAAACTTTCATTGGGTGTTCTTCGAACACATTCCCTCGTTGCTGGCCTGTTAACTGTGTGGTGGGAACATGGTCAATGACCACTTCTTCAGAGACCACTTCTCTGGAGCCATAATTCTTCTTCATCTCTACCCTTTGTGTCACTTTGGCCAGTGAAACATCAAAAGGTGGGTACTGTATACCACTATTCACGAAAGGGAGAATAGGTGAGCAGTAGAGAAAAAGAGTCTGTTTACATCAACTAGGAATAATATCTAGGAGAGAGAAAGAGACAGAGAGAGAGAATACTTTTATTTCCCCCACAGACTGGCAATTCATTTGGCTGCAGCAGACTGTAATGGGAAATAATAAAAACCCATTTTAGTCAGACTGTATCTAGCATAGTTACAGGTCAAGGCAATCCTCCAACAGGCTGTTGAGCAACATAACACATTACTTTGTCACACTTGCATGTTCTGTTTCCTGGGGATTTCTAACCATTTGGAGCAGAATTGGAAAGATCAGGATTTCTCACAATGTTAGAAACAAACCTGGCTTCAACGGCCCTGAACTTAAGCAGTGTTGGAGGATGATGGGGGGGGGGGAATGTATATTTTTTTAATCCTTGAAAGCACGGCACTATCCCCTTTGTTTACTCATATTTTTTACACATATGAAAACATTGCTTTTTTTCAAAAAAAGAAAAGCATGTGTTTTCTAACAGCAAGATTAATTATTCATCACTCTAGAATGGGGGGAAATTGAAGGCATTGGAAGTGGAATGAAGAGAGCTGAATTCCACGCTCAAGAACGAAGGGGGGGAGGCATGTGATATGACATGATGCTTCTCTCTGCAGACTTTCAGTGAAGGCCAAGCATGCCAAAAACACATTTCACATCCGTAGAAGGTTTCACAATTCTATCCAAATTTCCTGTGCTGCTGTAGATCCCAAATGTTTGGAAGCTGACAAACATCTAAGTCTATCCCCACTAGTCCCCCTCCCGCACTGCAGATTTGTATACCACTAAGGGTCTCTCCCTGTATTATTTCCCTGCAATAAAGAAAGTGGAGTGACCAATCCAGTATTAACTTGAACATTCTCATTTCTCCATTTTTGAGTTCTGTGCCAATCCGAGGCAGAATTTTTTTTTCCTGCCCCTGAGCACCAGTCTTTGTTTCATAGATGTCATATGGATTTATTCTCCATAGTACCCAAGGGTAAGACAACAACTAATGGATGGAAGCTTTCCAGAGGGAGATCCAAATTTGAAATAAGAGTGAATTTCCTGACTTTAAGATCTATTAAGCCAGTGTTTCTCAACCTCAGCAACTTTAAGACGTGTGGACTTCAACTCCCAGAATTCTGGGAGTTGAAATCCACACTTCTTATAGTCACTGAGGTTGAGAAACACTGTATTAAGCAGTGGAACAGCCTGCCTTCTGAAGTGGTGGGTGCTCCATCACTGGAGATTTTCAAGAAAAGATTGAACAGCCATTTTTCCTGCATGGTATAAAGATTCCTGCTCCAGGCATGGGATTAGACTAGGTGTTTTCACTCCAAAGTTCCTTCCAACCCTATGATTCTATTATAATCTGCCTATCCGAGGCAATGCTTTTTGCCTGGATGAGGCACAGCAGTGATGCAGTAGACCTTCTTGAGATGCTTGGAGTCACTCCAAAGTCTTCTTCTACTTGCCCAGGAGTCCCAAAAATGCATCTGTGTCTACATGAAGCTTTTCCTTACCCAACTCCATCACCTTTTCTGGATTATACCCACTCAAGAGGAGTATGTGTAATAGGGCTGCTGACTCCTAAAGCATCATCATCATTTTTTAGGCTTGAGTGTTGTGTTCATGCAAGGTTAAAAACACTTCTTCCAAACCATTTTTGAAGGGTGCATACATTTTATCTTTAACCTTCTCTCCAAATGTGAGAAGAGAGGGTCCCTGAATACATGGGGAGGAGAGAAGCATTTTGTCAGCTGTACCTGTTCATTTTTTCCTACTGAATGCCCATAAGGTACTGTTGCTCCATCTGTAAGGGCAAACTAAGTAAGATCTGATTTGATTTCAGTATCATCAACACAATTAATGTTGTATTCTCTAGTCAGCTATTCCATCATTGCCTCCTTCTCTCACATTCAAGAACTGCATGTGAGTAGCACATTATAGAGGCCTCTGGCTCTGCACTAAAGGCTTTTGGAGGTTGCAATACGTATGGGGCTTCAGGTTGTGCCATCTCTGCACCAGAACAATGTCTGGGTTACAGCTTCCACCCTCTGCATTCGGCCTTTTTTTTTTTTTTTTTAATTTTGTATCCCACCTTTTTATTATTTTTTATAAAGAACTCAAGGCGGCGAACATACCTAATACTCCTTCCTCCTCCTATTTTCCCCACAATAACAACCCTGTGAGATGAGTTGGGGTGAGAGAGAGGGACAGGCCCAAAGCCACCCAGCCGGCTTTCATGCCTGAGGGGGGACTAGAACTCACCGTCTCCTGCTTTCTAGCCTGGTACTTTAACCACTAGATCAAACTGGCTCTCTTTTTAGTGCCTTCAAGTTGGTGTTAAGTCCTGGTGACTGCCTGGACAAGTCCCTGAAGTTTTTTTGGCAAGATTTCGGGAAAGGTTCGCTATTGCCTCCTTCCTAGGGCTGAGAGAAAGTGACTGACCTAAGGTCACCCAGCTGGCTTTGTGCCCAAGGTGCAACTAGGACTCACAGTTTCCTGGTTTCTAGCCTGGTGCATTCACCGTTCCCCTAAACTGGCTCACACATCCAGCCAGTTGTACTGTATATCATTCTGTTATTGTAAGATGCATGGCAGTATATATTAAAAAATTTGGCTACATTTCTAGGTACAATAGGTGATTAGGATGGACCTAAACAGGAATTGGAACAGGATGAGCACTGTGCTCTATTGTTATGTGCATTTGTGCCCATTGACCTCAGGGTGGTTAAAAAAGTCAAGATGGTGGCTGTGACTGCAGTTGAACACCTATCCCTTTTTTACATGCATCATCCAAAAACCTGCACGGTCATCTTGAATTTTTGACCACCCTTCGTGGACAACCCTGGTATCTAGATGGGAACTGTGGAAGTCCAGTGCGTTTGGAGAGTGTCCTGGAAGAATGAATTCCTAAACAAAGGTACAAGAAAAACATGCATATTCAGATTTAAGTTCTTCAGGTTTGGGAAAGAGGTGAGGAAATTTGGAGAGTTCGAGTGAACATAAATCCACACCATGAAGCTATTTAGAAGGCTTTGGAATAAAAGATATAGGGATAAACCAGAGGCAATATTTTGCCAAGGCTCAGAAGATTAGAACAATTATAATATCTAACATTTGGGGAACCTTTTGACTTAGACATCCCTATTTCTGGAGTAGCAGTAGCTTGAGATAGAAATGTTCTGTTTATGTCTGCTTTTTCTTTTTTTAAGGGTTTTAATATTGCTGATTCCACAAAAGGCCCTGCCCCATAATGAGAGAACTTTTCTAATGACTAAGAGCTTTTCTAAATTAAAAGTAAAACAGTTATTGCTGAGATACCCTGCTATTCTGATTATTGTGCCATTCCCCCTTGGATTCAGAAATGTTAACTCCTGTAGAAAATTATCTTGGGGAAGCTGCAATCAATTTGCACTACAACCCTTTATGTGCCTGACAATTTGGTCATTTGGCTGCTGAGAAAATTCTTTTTACTTGATTACTTACACTGTTGATAATTGTCATGGCTTTCTGGCAGTGCTGAACCATTATTTTGCAGATTGCCCATGAAAGGGTGTAACTATCCAATCCTTGCCAAAGTTCCCATGGTTTTTTTACAAAATAGCTAGGAATGTAGAAGCTGAACAGGATCCTTAGAAGACCTATTCAGATTGCTTCAGGCTTGCAGTTTGGGAGAGAAAGCACATTACACAACGCAGCAGCTGCTTCTTCTGAGCTATTGGGCAAATGTGGGCTCATCCCCGTTTATTTCAATGGGAAGAGCTCATCCATAATGTTGAAAGTACGGAAGGACATATCAGTTCTGCTACTTATCTAAAGGGATCAACCAAGGAATTCAAGGATACTGTATAACATCTGTGGTTCTCATTTGGCTTCTTTGGGATTATTGTCCAGTATGACATTTGAGTATTAAAATGACATAATAGCAGCAGAATCTTATTCTTTAGAGCAGATGGGACTTAGACCACTCTGGAGTCTGAGCTGGAGCCCTTAGCTAGAAGCAACTTATTTGGTACAACATGGAAGAGTGGAGAAGCTAGTAATCTTACCCCCAGTGCATTATGTGGGTTGCTACTTTTTCTGTGCCAGGCCTGAACTCTAAATGGGAGTTGGAGGTGAGCCAGAAAGGGTGGGACAAACAAGATCTGCATTTTGATCAGTGCTGAGTTGGCAGAGATTCTGATGGGATCATGTTTCTTACTTGGTGTTGTTTGTTTGTGGTGGTAGATTTTCAGTTAAATTCTTTCTGTTTTTAATTTTAGCTGTCCTGAGCAGTCGTTGGTAGAAAAGAAGCCAAATTCAATCCATCAGTGGAATGACTGATAAAAGCCACCAGTTCTATTTTTGCCATAAGTGCCAATGGGAGCTTCCTTTGACATTCAAATAGCAGCTTCAGCGAGATGATTTCCCCTAAGACAATAGCAAGGAAAAAAGAATTAAATCCATAATATCCAAGGACCTGAGCCTACTTAGATTTCCCTTCTCCTGCTATTTGCTTCTTTTTTTTTAAAGACCACATTCAATGAATTCATATAATTAATATCGTGCATTTTGGCTCTCATAGAAACGGGTTCCATTGTTTTTTTATAACAGTGTTGTAAAATGCTGTTAATAAATCTAGCAGCTGTATCCTGCTTTATTAATAATATTTCGGAAGGCAAAAGAGAGCATGTACCATCAAAAAATTTAAATGGGAACATTAGATTGCAAAAGCTTTAACACTGAGCAATCAAGAACACACACATTCTCTTTCTGTATCCATATTTCTGCCGGGCCAGGCTGATGTTCTGTTGATTCATTGTTCCCCACCCCACCACAACAGAAATTCTATGACTACAGAGTTCCCCTCGTGGCAGAGCTTGTAGTAAATAAAAATAAGAGGAAGCCAGATTGCTTAACTAATGAAATCAAGCTCTAGTTTGTTTCAAGTATGCTTTTCCACTGAGTGTCAAGCTGTTGCTTTGGTCTTTGGCTAAGGAAGGGCTGCTGGGAACCCTGCAATATCTTAGCAGTTCCCTGTTGCTGCCCCTTCAGTTTTGCAAGAGAAATGGTTGTTATATTTGTAGAAAATAAGTTTCACTGCATCATGTTGGCTGCGTTGACTGGTTATGTGCAGATTATGTGATTATGTGCAGATTTACCAGTCCCTGCTATCATGTGATAATCTCATACATGCCTGCATCAACCCACTGCATTCTTGGGCAACAGTTGATTCCAACAGTATCTTCTACTGGTTGCATATGCCCTGTGTTGCTCTTTAAATAAGATGTTGAGTTGAGTGGTTGGTTTGGGAGATACTGTTTCAATTTCCCTTCAGTCCCTTGAAAGTAGAATTGCTTTGGCTCAGTGGGAGGGATTTAAGCTGAAACTCTGGGCTGGGGGGGGGGGGGTGAGGATAGGGGCATGCCAATTCCAGTCTTCACAATGCCTTGGTATGGTGCTACATCATGGACCTGGTGGGAAGTTTTAATATGACTGACAGTATAAACATTTTTCAAGGAATGTTTGAAATCGAACCAGTGATTTGGAGGGCAGACTTTCCTATCAGTGGAATTCTTTGAGAAGAAGTTGGATAGCTGTGGATTTACTGTAAGGAGGCCAACATTAAATTAAATTAAATTTGCCTCAGACTTAATTATATAAAAGTTAGAGTGATTAAGTCTATTAACCTGGACAGACAGGGTAGTTTTTCAAACTTTTTTAGGTTTGCAGAACCTATTAGTTAAAAAAAAAAAAAAGAGGAGGAGGAGGAGGAGGTGGCAAAGCTCTAGTGATGGAAAATTGTGCACTTTTTTGCCCCCTTAGTCTCTCAGAGAAGTCCATCAAGTTCTTGTCAAACTGTAGGGCTCTGCAGAACACAACCTGAAAAAATCCTGGTGTGGTGCATGTAGGTGCTGGACTAGAAATGGGGAGATCTAAGCCCACTTTCACCTACCAAAGTTCATTCAATGGGAAGATTTGAATGTTATAACAACAAAAGAACAAGCTACAATTGTCTAATCTAGCTTTCTGATCCCACAGCACCAATCAAATGCCAAGGAAACCAACAAGTGAAGCATGAGTGCGATTAATTGCAGCAGTATTGAGACCCATCTTGGCTTAGGTCCTAGAGGTAATATGAGGCTTCTTGGTTAGATCAAGTTGGAAGAATGAAATCACAAATGTGGAAGTGACTACAAGAATGAGAAGAGTAAACTGGAAGAGCTGTCAAACTGTTAAAAACTCCAATAAGAATGAAGAAGTAAGAAAGTAAGTGGAATAAGAACAGAGAGAAGGAATATGAGAAGGTTCAGAATCAGCCCTCAGTAGCCTTGGACAGATACCATGGATCCAGAATCACAACAGTGCCCATCTTATGACATTAGCTTGGCTACCACAAATGGGTACAGAATCCCACAATGTCCAAAGTGTGCCTGTTTTGATGGTGGTGTGGTTTCCTTCTTGGTAGTATCTTGATTAGAGTATTGTCTTCTGCCTGATTGTATGGTATTGATCCTTGCTTATCCGAGTGTTGGCTGCTGGAGGGGATGTGTTCTAGTCTTTCTGTTTCCTTCTGATGTTTTTTCTTATCTCTTTTGAATGGTATGTAAATATGGTTTATCTCTACGTACCTGTTGATGGATGATTTGTCTAGACGTATTGGAACACTCTAATCAAGGTACTACCAAGGAGGAAACCACACCTCCACCAAAACTGGCAGGGCAAACTGCTATATGTAAACAGGCAGCAAACTCCACACTCCCTTGCATTAATGGTGTTACCTAGTTGGGTAATGAAATGTCTGCAAGCAAACAGCCAAGCTCAGAGAGCACCAGGAACTCCACAGTTTGGCAATATCTGCTGATCCAGAAGGGTCTGGTATTATAAGAGTTTATTATTAAGAGTAATGTATGAATTATAGGAAAGTTTCTGGTCCTGCAAAGTCACCATTTGAACTGGGCACTGAATCTCTGAACTTGCATATTCAGGAGGCTCTCTCTAGGACCCTGCTTTGCAGGGGCAGGGGTCAACTTGATCACGAAGAATACCTGCTGTATTTTCTGCAGCACTCAATGGCTGGCCACCATGTTTCACTACAGATGTAAATCTGCACACGCAGTCTTCTTTTACGACTGAGGAATCCCCTAAGAGATGCAAGACAGACATTATGAATGACAAGAATGGTGGCTACAATCATATACTGGGTACATTAATATTGAAGAGAACCCCACAACTCCTGGAAAATTTTGATGGTAAGATGGCAACATGTCCCACTATATCATCCATGCATCAGGAGTATAAGAATTCTTCAAGAACAGCTGTCTTTTACTTGCTATGGAACACGTGGAAGAAAAATCTAGACAAAATGCTGATTTGTCATTCCAACAAAATGTGGCTACATGTCGTCAGAGATGCAATGAAATTAATGCTTCATATAAGCAGATGTTTGTACAGTGTCCTATAATTGTTCCATTTGGGAGAGGTTATTACATGTATAAACTGAACAGTGAGACAAGATTTAATATTCTGAGATGATCGTATTCTTTTGAACTATATGCCTATTGCAAGGAAATTGACACCTGGACAAAGAACATGGATTTGCCATCCCCTGCTTACAGCTAAAAGACTTATTCTTCAGCAGTGGGAAGATAAATATTTGGCCCCTGCTACTCAGTAGTATGCAGAATTGATTATTAAGCAACTGACAAATCTTTTATTGATATAGATTAACTATGGATGATTATAATGAAATATAGCTACCTTTCACTGAAATGCTTATGCAACACTTTTATACATGTATATTTATTTGTGACTAGGTGCCCTGTATGTTTCTTTCTTTTTTAAAGCTTTCTTTTTTCTTTCCTTCTAATTTTCTGCATTGTTTACTTTTTTAAAAAATTGATATCTGTATTCAATTACACACACAGACGTATACATATATTTTTTCAATGTCTCATTTTAAAGAGTTCCTGAGATGACAAGGAAGAAAATGCTTGATTCATACAACCTTGCAAGGCATATTTGATCTCTTATCACAAAACAGGGCAATATGGGATTCATAATCTTTTGATCACATCACTGGAGCCCAATGTTCAGGTTTCAGCCATAGGATCGAGTTACTGATACCCAGTTCTGGCCTGACAACTGGTAGACATGCTCATTGCTCTATGGACAGTGATGGAATTCATTTCATTTCAGTGCTTGGCAATGAGATTTCCAGAGTCTGTTGACAGCCAATACACAGATGGAAAGCAAAGACCATATCTATAAAATAAATTGTAGTGGGATATAGCCAGAAATGTAGTTATTTTTGATATACAGTAATGCTAGTTATATGGGGACATATTGTCAGCTGGTATGCATTACAGCCTTTTTAATGGAAGCCAATGGGAACATTTTTCCGCTGGGAAGTTTTTACCAGAGCAAAAGACAGATGGGTAAAAAAGTTTGAGCACCATTCTTCCTTCTGCATGATAATCTAGGACATTGTAAATTAATATGGGAATGGTGATGTTCATCCATGTATATCTCTGTTGTAGAATGGTCCCATCCAGCTAGATGTCATCAGGATGGGACAGCTTTGTTTATGGATTAGTTATAATTAGAGGAGCTAACACAGGTTTCCTGCCAAGTGGCTCAGTACAATTAAGTTATAAAGCACCCCTTCACGATGACATCATTCAGCTGGAAAAAAATGATTAACCCTTTGTACTACAACGACTATCTTAAACAAGATAGAACTATATGATGTCATAAAAGAATGATGGGACTGATTTTCCTGGAAGAGTGTATAGCTGATTCATAAATGATGCAGGGATAATATCATCTGTAATCTTTACAAGGCTTACACAAATCTTGGCTGGCCAGTTTTAACCTCCCTATATAGCACCCAATTCTGTATTGCACAGAAGCTTCTTGACCAACGTAAGAGAACATCAGGCTGTTTTCTTTGTCAACCTAAATCATCTTTAGCATTAGCAAAGGAATTGCTAAACCAAACCAAACCAAACATTGCTTGGTTTACAGGAGGAATGGCCTGTAGGAGAATTTTTAGAAGTTTGTTTGGAATGGAGACTAGCACACAATTCCATTGAAGCACAAATTGGTTTATTATGGTACTGGAAGCAACAGACAAGCTTAAAGTGGATGGGGGTATAGTACACCCACAAGGTCTACAGGGCTGTATAGACTTATCCAAAGTATGATGTACATTTAATCAGTATAGTAATTGTTTGAGTAGGTTATGGCATGTGCAAGTTAATGAGGTCAGTAATGGGGACGAATAGAAGAGCTTTCTTGAGTTGAACAAAGGGGTCTAAGGATGTGTCAGGATAGCTAAAAAGTTACTTTTCCCTAGATGTTATCAAATTCCCTTGCTTCCCAGTACTTCTACTATCCCTCAGTATCTGAATTAGCATTTCTTCGTATCTAAATGTTTAATAGCTGAGCTGACAGTTTATTTTCCTGAGGAAAGTGGGAGAGGGGACGGGAATCTTCTGCTTGCCTAACTTGATGCCATATTTTCTCCTTCAGGCCTTTTGCTAATATCCAGAGTGACACCTTGGTGGCCACTGTGTGAACAAAGTGTTGGAATAGATGACCATTTGGTCTGGTCCAGTATGCATTCATTTGTTCCATATAGAGAGTTTATGGGAGGAAAAATATACAGTATAATCATTTGATTTATTCAGAGTTCAGCTCAAGTAATAAAGCAATCTTATGGAACATTTATTCATTACTTGATTGTGTTACCCACTGCTAACATGTATCAAACATTTCTTTTTGGAATGTATCTCTTTTATTGAAAGTTTTAAAAACAAGAGTAAAAATTAATACAAACTAAAATAGAGTAAGAAGGAAAAAAGAAAAAGGAAGAAGTAAAAGAGAAAGCTAAAGTGCAAAAACAAAAAAAGGAAAGAAAAAAGAAAAGAAAAGAAAAGAAAAGAAAAGAAAAGAAAAGAAAAGAAAAGAAAAGAAAAGAGATATAAAGTAATGGCTTCCAATCTTCTTTACAGCAATTATAAGTACAATTGTAGATTTACCTCTTTCTCTAAAGTGACATCATGACTCTCTTCTTTCTATATTCTAGCCTATCTAATTGTCAAAACCATAGATCATAAGTTCAATTTTTTTCTGTTTTCTGCAAAAAGTCCATAAGGGGTTTCCAGTCAGCAATAAACATAGATATTGTCTTTTCTCCAGGTATCAACCATTTCTATTAGCCACAATAAGTAAATGAAATCTGAACAGAGGATGCTGTGACTAAACTATTAGAGATATTATTGCTTTGATATCCTGCCTATGAGCTCAGAAGCACATGGACTAAATTATAAGACTAGGCAATGACTACCTCCTTTGCTTCAGAGGTCCATTTCAGAACTCTGGAAACAGTTTAGCCTAGTCTGGATCAAACTATACTGTCTCTAGTTCCTGATAAGTAAATATGAGATTGCTGCTTAGGCCTGTACAGTAGTCTTGAAATGCTTCTGAGATTTGAATATCTTCTGATCATATCTTTTGTTCCTGCTTTCTTTCCTATCAGGTTCTGCTTTATCTCCTTACTTCAGCTTGGGAACTCTACCTGAACTCTCTGACCCAGAAGCTCTAGCAATTGTCAGCTTACTAATTAAGATCTAGCAGTTAACAGAGTCAAAAGCTTCCTCAACATCAAATGAAATGGCTCCTCTTGAATTTGTTTTTGATGAAAGGCTGTGGAGATTTTTATCTCAGAATTCCAAGGGCAGTGGTGCTGAAGCTTCTAGGAGAGGCCTAAAACCTGAATACCTTCCATTCAGAATCTGTTCATAAAGTGTGGGAGGGGACGCTTTTGAAGACAATTGCATTACAGATTAACATTTAGTAATGGAAATTATGCTTGAGAAGTTGGCTCCAGTAGGTAGTGTCTATTAAAGTGGACTGGTTCTCTGTATGCCCATATCTATTTTGAATTACTCAGCTAAATTGTTTGGCACAATAACTGTTGAATTTGGTTGCTGACACAGTACTTGTCTACAGTGTTATCCATATACAGTATTTGAAACATCTGTATACCTACTTTCATCGTATTTAGGCTACCATATAGCATAACACCAATATAACAATGCTTATAAGAAGTAAATGAGATATATCAGTGACCACTTTATTAATTATGACTCTACCCATCTGGTCTGGTCATAAACAGAAGGCTTATTGAAAGGTTTAACCTCCATGGGGAGTAAGATGATTGAACCAGAAGGCAGGCCTTTTCTGTAGCAGCCTTAATTTCTATATCAGGAAAGGAATCTATAGTCACTAGGTTTTATCAAAACTGTATTTTTTCCCCCAGAAATCAGTACCATGCACAACTTGAATAAGTTGAGAAGAGCAAGTGGGAAGGATAGACGGGGGTTGTCCAACATATTTAGGGTTGCATATGATATTTGTAAGTTAAAAGAGGACAGACAAATAAGAAAAGGATTCCATGACAGCATGAAAGTCATCAAGAATTAACCCAGTAACCCAGCTTTTTGTCAAAGTAGGTATATTTGAAGAATATGTCATGTGCAGTCTCATAAAATGGCCATTATGAAAAGGGTGCCAGACACTTACACCAACTTACCAACAGAAAAACTGGTGATGTTATATCTCATGGCTTCCTCTAGTTTCCCAGATGTTTTCTATCCTTCAGCTTATCTTTTTCTTTTTCTTTTCCAGACAGTGAGCACACTTCCACACAAAGCAATTGAGAGGCTGAAGCTGATGAGATGGGAACCAGTAGTTCTCATGTTAGAGAGGATATTTACATATCTCAGCTATCCAGCAAACTACTGAATTTCCATTAACTCAGAAAGACACAAGGAAAAAAAGTGAGAACGTTTAAACTCTAGAGCATAGATCCATATAAGCTGTGAATTCTTTGCTTTGCAGAAAGCAATCAAATCTTGTGCTAAGGCTTCATTCTTGTCTGTAATAGAGATTCTAATCTAGCTGAGCTGTGTCTGAGAGTCTTCTGCCCAAGAAAGCCAAGAGCTGAATAAAGGATTAAGTGTCAGGAAAGGTGTGATTTGCTACCAAATCTTACTGGGAAGCCAGATAGCAATGGAAAACAACAACCCTCCACCACCACCATTTTTAGTTTCCAAGAATGTTTCTGCAGTCGTGTGGGATCTCTAGGTGTTCTTAGAAATAAATACAGTGCTAGAGGGTAACCATTTGCACTGCAACAAAGTTTATTTAGTAATTAAAAGACTAAATCAATAAAGACACAATCAAATAAACATCAGGCACAGTCTGAAGTTTGTGAGTGCTAATGGAAGAGGATATGAGATTGGTGCTCATAAATGCCACCTTGAGGATCTAGGACCTCCTTTAGTTTTTCACTAGCATTAACCCACAAGAGATAGAAAGCTTCATTATATGGAAATAAGCATGATTTGAATGGGTTGGAATGTCCCATGTACTGAATGCACCCATGTACCCTCAAACCCATCAGTGCTACATTTATTCCAACCAGGGTGCTTGTAGGAATTAACATGGAGTTCCCCTGTCTGCTACTCAGGCTGCAAAGTAAACAATAATAGTTTGGATTGAGGACCACACTGGAACACTGAGATATTGTCAAAGGTAACCTTCCTTTTACAAGAAAAAAATGGAGCAACGTCTTCATTTCAGCACTTTTTTCCTTTTTTCAGGGGGACACATGGACTTGGTACTGAGCTGTGGATAATTTGTGGATTGAACTATCTTGACAGTAGTCTTTGTCCTTTTATTACCAATCAAAAGTTTGAAGCTGTTTCAACATGAGTTCTGGTTTGCTGCACAAAAGAACTGTGGATATCTTCTATCCTAATAGAAAGGTTTTTATTTTAGAATTGTATAGCTCCATAAAATATAATAGGCAATCCTTATTTTCAAAATTATAGGTCTGGAGTAGTCCTTACTTCTCAAAATGTGAAACTGGCAACCCAACTGTGCAATGCCTGTCTCTGGGGACCTCATTCCATTCTGGCTTGTCATTAGAACCGCTGGATAACTTTAAGAATTGGTCCCCAAATGTGCTTCTTTGCTTTTTTCTTTCTCATCCCTCTTTGCCTTAAATTGTGTCTTGTACAGTGTAACTTTCTGGATAAGTTCTATTTTGTTTTTATTGATCTTTTGTATGACAGTTTTGGAGAATGTTTAGCTGGAGGATAAAATTATTCTAAATAAATGCATAAGCAATTGCTCTGTGTGAAACAATAGAGCAGAGAGATGGATTTACAAAATATTGGACAGGACGTTTTTTAAAACCACTCCAAAGAATAAAGGGATATTGAACCATGTTTCATAATCCCTTTAAATAACAATTGGAAGTATATTAGTAGCCAGCCATACCACATACAATGTATGTGTGTGTGTGTGTGTGTGTAGCAAATCAAAGCCTAGCACTGTATATCAATTATACCCTTAATGTATGCACATGCTAATTAATTTCACAATCAATTTCCACATAACCTTTAGACATTCCCAACTGTGTTTAGCAGTTCAGGTACCAAAGGTCATTTTGTATGTGTCATGAAAACTCTACATAGGGATATACATTATTCTCCCATGTGATTCCTCCTGAATGTATGTGATTCAAACAGAGTGGACCAGTTAGTTACTGGAGAACAATTTCATGGAAAGAGAAACAAACATGAGAAGATTTGTCGGAACTCAATATCCACAGACACAGGAGGATTTGCCTCTAAGAAAATGAACATAACACAAAGATGTATGTTGCTGTTCATTTTATTTTACTTTTTATTGAATTTATACTCAAGGTAACGTATAATAATTGGTATATTGGTATGGCTTGATACAGTTTTGATATGTTAGACTTCAACTCCCAACATTCAAATTTAAAACAACTGTGCCAATTAGATGCCATCGGAATAGAAATCCATTCCATCTGGAAGACACTAATTTGGGGAAGACGGATTGTACAAAAAAGAGTGTCAAGCTAGCTTTGCACCATGAGGCTCCAAAGATCAAGCTCATCTATTTCTTTAGGAGTATAGTAGCTGATCTCTTGAAAAGTTTACAGTGCTGGGAAAAGTGGAAGGAAAAAGAAGAAGAGGATAACCAGCAGCAAGACTGATGAGCTCCATTATGGCAGTGAGAGGTGCACCGTTGGAAGATCTGAAGGGTCAGGTTTCAGGACAGACCATCCTGGAGAAAGTCTAGCTATGTGGTTAAACCATCGGTACTGTCCTGATGGCACATAATCAATCAGTCAATCAGTCAGTCAGTCAATCAAACAATCAATCAATCTAATAGCTGGAATCTAAAAATGACAAAGCGTTTTATTTATCATTTACAGACAGAATTAGCTTTCATAGCCACTGTACAAAAGTTCAGGCATAATTTTAAAATATCCTATTGCAGGGGTGAAGATGGGATTGGAGAGGTTGAAAATGTTAGTTTCTCTCTCTCTCTTGAGAGAGAACAATTTTAAGGAAGCAGAGAGTGCTTGATACAACAGTTTGCACATAGATTTCTTTATATAAAGACTTGCAATTTCCAATAGTTTCAACAGAGACAGTAGAATTTAGGGATTACTGTGACATGAAAGGACCAGCAATATCTGTTTACAGAATCATAGAGTTGGAAGAGGTAATTTATGTCACAGTATCCAATCTCCTGCTCACTGCAAGAATCCATATTAAATCACCTCAACAGATGATTGTCCATCCTTGTTTGAATACAACCAGCCAAGGGGACTCACAATCTCCATTAATAATTGGTGTCTTTCCACTAGGACATCCCCACCCCCCCTTCAACTGGAATCTACTCTCCTATAACTTAATATGATTATTCTGCACTTTAGGACAATAGAGGGCAGATTTTAACCTTCTGGGGGACACCTCTTCAGGAATTTGAAAAGTGATGTATCATTTCTCAAGGTTAACATAACCATTTCTTTCAGTCTTTCATCATAAGATTTGGTTTCCAGTTCCTGCATCTCTGCATCTCTTAATCTCAATGTGATGTCCAGACCTGGATACAGTACAGTACTTAAGGTAGGATATGACCCCCACAGAATAAGGTGGAACTACTATTTTTTGTGACATCGAAATTATGTATCTCTCATTGCATTTGCCTTCTAAGCAACCACGTCAAACTCCTGACTCACATTCAGACTGATCCTGATGAGTCTTGGAAGCTATTCTATGATGTTCCTCATCCATGCCCCTGGGTGATATCACAGTCCATAAACCAGCAGAACTAGCCTGCACACATTTGGATTTGTTTCTTGCAGTAGGAAATCACCAGCTTTCTTTGTCCTCTTATATGTAGCAGTTTTTCAGGGCTTCAGCCCCATGTATTTTTGGTTCATCTAGTAACTTGTTCATTACCTGGAGATCCCCAAATCTGTTTCTTCTGTGGGGGCCTGGAAGATATTTCTGACTTCCAACAATGCAAATGCCATTTACATTGTTCCTGGTAGTCACTCTTGGCTAATGAGCTCTTTTCTCTGTTTTATTTTCTGTCCTGTGGAAAATTGCTTCTACTTTGGGCTCATGTTATAGTGCCTCCTTCTGGTTTAATAATGTTCTCTTTTATGGTATAAAGAATATTTTATTTTCTGACTCAGTCACGCTCTGAATTAGCTGGCAATCTATCAGCCTCTGCGGTCCCAAGTTGTAAAATGGAGATGTTCTAAGCAACAGAAATGCTTTAATTTCTTTACAGTACAGAGAATTTATATGAGATACCCAATTATTTGCTTTGGAGGTTGTGATTCAGGGTGTGTTTTGGTTAAATAAGATGTTGAAGTGCTAACTTATTTCTGTGAAGTTAAATGTACTGTTTTGAGACGGTGGTAAGTGATGTGAAAGAAAGCTGTTCTTCACACAACGTGCTTAACCAGGTCAGTTAAAGGCCTTGTGACTGTATAAACAAAACATGAAAACATTTGGTTAATGTTAACTATGATTTGTTTCCAGGGAGATTTCTGGAAACTACCCCATTAGGTTAGTCTATGGTTCAATGTATTGCACAAACCCAGGGAATAGGTACTCAACAGTATTACTTGAATGCTGTTCATGATCCCAATATTTTCCACAATGACTTTCTTAATAGTGGATTTTTTGGAGGGGGAGGGGGTTGGGTGTGGGTGTGTTTGTGATACCAAGTCCTGTATTCTCCTCTGGGTGGTTCTATGAACAAATTTCATAGTAGCATTTTTTAAATGATATTTTCATAATATCTTATGATATTCTTAGAAAGAAAGCCAATGCTGTACCAAAAAAGGACAAATGTGGGCACAGGTTGTATAGGTTTATTTATAGGTGTAGATGGAAGTTTAATATGATAGTTTAAGTAGAAATAGACTTTCATAAATCTAGTTTAAACCCTAGTATGTTTTAACCATGCTTTCTGGTTTACTATGCTCTGTCAAGGGGATATGGGGTTTATACATCAAGCTAAGCTAAAATCAAACAAACTATGTTATGGCTTAGGAATGTGTGCAGACATACATCAGTCTACAATTTGTTTAAAATATACTGTATTATAAGTTGGCTTGGTTTGCACATGCAGTCCTGACACATGATTCATAAGCCAAAATGGCTGACTTCATACCTTAAACCAGTCTTTCTCAACCTTGGCTGGATGGGGAACTTTAAGATGCGTGGAGTTGAAATCCACACATCTTAACGTTGCCAAGGTTGAGAAAGACTGTCTTAGACCACGCCAGAATGAATCAGACCATTTTATGGCTTATGCAGCATGTGAACTCAGCTGCTCCCTCAGTTTAGTGAAGAAAATTATGACTGGAACAATTCTGTCTTTGCCATGGGTGTCTGAGAGGAGGGGATCTACAAAAAAGCCAGGATGATGGCCATGTTTGCATGATCAAAGCTTCTCCCTTTTTTTATGTGGTGGTGCAGGACAATGGCAACTTGATTTTTTTTACTCCCTCCACCTCATATACCCCTGGTCTTTATTCAGTCTATTGCCCAAACATTAGCTCTTGCTGGTCGTTTTGGAAGCTCTGCTCATGTTTCTTAGGGTTCTTCATCTTTCAATTGGACTTTGCTGGACAAAGAAAAAATATATTTTGTAAAGTCAGACCCATGACTCCTCTTCATTTTCAGCATTTTTTCCCTTCTGTTTCTTTCTTGACTGAAGACTTGCTGGTTTCCGTATGGATCTGGAAGAGACAGAGGAGGAGGAGGGGCAATCCACTTGTCCTAGTCTTCTTCTCGGCCTTTTGAGATTTTAAGATATCTGGTTTAGTCTGTTTATTTATAATGCTGACACGCTATACTTTAATCTTCTTTCAGTTCAATTAAACTGCCGGGGTGAGGCAAAGAGAAGGAAATTCAGTTGAACCAGATGAAAAACTGATTTACTCATCATATAAAAGTTTCTTCCCCACCCTTCCCACCCTCTCATAAGCTATTGTCTAACATTCTTCCAGATGTACACTAATTCAAAAGATTTGCAAGGAATCTGCACTTCCATAAGGGAAGAAATAAAATCTTATTGTTAGGTTGTCTATATATTTAGAAAAGAATAGCATTCCCAGCCTTCAAAAGTAGCACTTTTCACCATTAATATGGGCCATTCTTTCCTAACTGAGGCAGTTTTAAATTCATGCATGTGGACGTTTTTACATGATAAGTACTTATGAATTGGGATACCATATAGTTTAAGTGATTTTCATCTTCTCTTGGTTACTGTGGGTAAAAAAAAATCCATACTTTTAATATGGGTCTCTTGCTTGATACCCTCCGAATAATTATGGAACTACTTATTCCCACAATTTCTAGCTAACATGGACATTGGTAGCTAGTTTTTCTTAGAACTGCTGTCCCAGTGTATCTGGAGGAAACTATGCTGCGATTTCTTAAGTTCTCTGTATCAGTTCTCTTTTCATAGACAGGCTGAATGAACAGATTAGCCTGCAGGGTGGCAAGAGAAGAGCTCAGATTCTCAGAAGAGAAGCATTTGGCCTGCTCAGTAGAACAAAACAGGGAAATGTTGACATCATGTTAGGGAAGGATTTGTTTCGACATATCTTGTTTTGGAAGTATGTGTTAGATTTATGCCCTGCTTCTTCCCAGATCATAGTGGTTTACAAGGGGATATCTTTTCACATTAGCCCCGAAGCCAATAACTCTTTGAAATTGGTAGGGCTGAGAGATCATTACTGATCCAGAATTACCCAGTAAGTTTCTATGGCTGAGTCTGGGTCTTCCCAGTCCTAGTCCAACAACTCAACCATTGCATTAGTTGAATATGTTATCACTCACTATTATTCTGATTGCCACGGTGCTCATGAGGGATGTGCAATCTTTTTCATCTTTGGAAAAGGACAAGCTTCTTTTCCCAGCCACTCCTTTCTTCATCAAGGAAAAAAGGAGCCAACCAACTTCCAAGTGAATTCATTAATTGAAGAATCAAGTAGAGAGCAGATGTTAGCAAAGACTTCCAGTGATTAAGAGAAAGACCTGCCAACTTACTCCATTCCAATGTCTCTTATACTTGCATTTTCCATACAGGAAATATGAAAACAGAAAAACTACTTTTTGCAGACATTTCTTTGCAGCTGAGACTTTAGAAAGGGCCAGATACAGATCCTTGCTTTACTACATAATGTTTTAACATTTCTCAGTTCCACTTGGAATTTGTTGGAATCCAAGGCTCATCTCTGTTGTGGGATGCAATCAATTTTTGTCATTTATATAGCAATCAGGAACTTGGTTATCAAGATTGGAATCAGGTTGGAGGATGGGTTTCAACCCAGAAGGAAAATTTCCATTGGTATCAAGGCACGAATCCTACCCAAGTTATAGATCAACCTCAAATTGTGAGTCAATTCCATCAGACCATGAAAGGAAAGGGATGGTTCAGAAGCATATGATTCTCATTATTTTTAGGAACCATAGCCAGTGACGATGGATGCTGGAAGTTGCAGTTCTCTAGTTTCTGGAGGGGTGCCTTCTTCTGTGTTAGCCCATTAACTCCACATACATTTTCCTATAAACGTGCTGACTTGTCATTTTGCAAAACCCTGACTATTGAGTGATTTGCGTTCTATCATCTTTGATTAGATTTTATAGCTTTCAAGTGTTGCTTTCAACACTTACGAATTAAACTAGGGTGTTGTATTATTCATTCAGGAAGTACATTAATATTTGCTCATGGTGGGAAAGTTCTACAACAAATAAGCCAATGAAGCAACATGGATTCTTCTCTGGTTGCTAAAGTTGTGGGGAAGATTTGGCTAAACATGAATGGGTGGCAGTCAAGAATCCAACCACAAAAAATGCAAACTCATTACATAAGTTTGCATAATATCAAAAACATGCTACCAAGAGATCATTCTAATCACTGTAGATGCCATGATGGTTAATTTGGTCTTTCTCCTCTCTTTAGATTAAAAAAAAAAGGGTTAAGTCAAGATTCTGCAAGACACAATCTGTTTGTTTGGGCTCAGTTGTGTATGCTGTCCTGGCATCTGCCTGGACAAGTCCCTGCAGTTTTCTTGGCAAGAATTTCAGAAGTGGTGTGTCATTGGCTGCTTCCTAAGGCTGAGAGAGAGGGACTGGCCCAAGGTCGCCCAGCTGGCTTCATGCCGAAGACAGGACTAGAACTCATGGTCTCCCAGTCTCTAGCCTGGTGCCCTAACCACTATACCAAACTGGCTCCCTTTGGTGTCAGTTAAGGATCTCTTTAAACCAGGGCAACTTTTTAATAAATGGAAGGGATACTTAATATAAAGTGGAAGGGAGTTCAAAGCTGCAGAGGGCTTCAGGTTTTTTCTGGTTCTTGGATTTTGATCAGGACTGCTGGTGACTTTCTTTGTTTTTTAAAGCATGTTAAGCCTGTTTTGAGAGCCAGTGTGGTTTTGAGAGCCAGTGGTTAAGGCCCCAGGCTAGAAAGTGGGAGACCGGGAGTTCTAGTCCCACCTGAGGCACAAAGCCATCTGGGTGACCTTGGGCCAGTCCCTCTCTCTCAGCCCTAGGAAGAAGGAGGCAAGGGCAAACCACGTCTGAAAAACCTTGCCAAGAAAATTGCAGGGACTGGTCCAGGTAGTCTCCAAGAATCAGACAAGATTGAATAGATTTTTTTTTAAAAAAAGCCTGTTTTAGAGCTGGTGTTACACATTTGAGATCTCTGCCACAGAAAAATGGTAGAAACCCAAACTATTTTCAGCTGTCATGTTCCCAGAAAAAGGATCTGGGAACTGTAAATTTTAGAGCTCATGGGGATGCATAGAAATTGTAGCAGGCCCTGCATATGTCAGTAGATATTTTGTCAAAAACTGAAAGCACTAACGTCTAAACATGAGAGGGAAAAAAGGTATGGCTGAAAGGTAGCATTAATACAGAAATGGAGAAAGAACTATTTCTGCATATTTTTTTCTTTAACACTGGGCCAGCGACACTTTTATGTTGAACCTGATGTTTTAAAACAGGGTAACAGTAAAATTAGGGCTGTGCTGGTTCGTGGAAACTTGATGCATAACAATAGAAATGTATGCACGTGTTATTCCTGTTTATTTCTCGGTGAACTATTTTTGTAAAAGACTGCTTGGAAAATCCAGTTATTTCATATAGATTTTGTACGTATTTTACCATGACTTATGCATTTTAAAACAGCTTACATAACTCCCCTAATATTTGCTAATTTAATATTTATGTATTTATTTACAAGCAAGTATTTCTAAAATCAAGAGCTCCATTCTTTTGGGGAGGTGCTAATTGGTACATTTGGATTTCCTGAGAACATGGGCACTCCTGGGCACATTGAATGCCTTGGAAATAGATTTGTCAGCTAGAAAATACCCATTTATCAGAAGACAAATTGCTAAAGTTGTTCCTTACCTTTCCCTCTAGGCCCCCACAGTCCTCTCTACTAGCAGAGCTTACTTTTATGTTTCTTCTGAGTTTTTCCAACCAAGACAAATAACGGTGCTACAATTTCCTATTATTTTTATTTTCTAAGATTTTATTGTTTTATGTAGGAGGCCTAGAGATTCATTGAAATAGAGGTGACTCTAGAGAATGGTGCTTTGCTTTGTTACTTATTTATTTATTATTTATTAATCAGTATGGACACCCATCTCACAGAAAAGCGACTCTGGGTGGCCTACAACAATCAACCCTGAGCAGCATACATGTTATTTTTTCATTTATTTATTTTTTAATCCAAGTAATAGCATTAAACTCAGCTGGGGGTGATAGCTTTCCAGGAACCAAGAGAGGCATCACCATGCACTACATTTGAACCCCACCTATGATTATAGAGTTGGAAGAGACCACCAAGTCCAACTCCTTGCTCAATGTAGAAATCCAAATTAAAGTCTCTGCATGTGATGGTTCTCTAGATTCTGTCTGAACACACTTAGCTTTTAGCAGCCCATCAACATTCTCAATAACCAGTTTGAGGATTGGGTATATTTATTTGGTTTGATTTATATCCCACCTTTCTGAATGAATTAATACTCAAAGTCCTTAATTATTAAAATACAGAATGCGGAAATTTAACAAACATAAAATCATATTGAAAGGCCGGCCAAAGAGATGAGTCTTAGTTGCTTTTCTAAAGAAAAATGGAAAGCTAAATATAATTCTTGAGGGAGCAGATCACAGTCTGGAGTCAAGGTAGGAGAAGGCCTTCTCTTGTGTGTCTGAGAAACAAACCTTTGACAGGAGGAGTAATGGCTAGACATGTTGGTAACAGAAGAGACACTTCTCCAGTAGCTGAGCCCTAAACTGCTTCAACTGCCCTTAGTGTCAGAAAGCTTTTCCTAACACTAAACTAGAATCTATCTTCCTGTATCTTAAAACCATTATTCCACATGTGAGATTCTGAGATAATCAAAGAAGATTCTTGCCCTTCTATTGTGCAGCATTCCCTAATTTATTTATTCTCATTTCTACTCAAGCTCCCTTACGTTGTCTTTATTTATTAGTAATCTTGGCCCATCATCTTTTTCCCTCTACAAATGTGTACTCATCTTGACAATCTTTTCTAGCCACAAATGACAAATGGCAATAGATAAACTCTGTCACCCATGGTGAGTCAGTATTTGGTTAGCAAATCACAGCATTTTGAGGCAAAAGGAACCTATGATGGATTTCTTTTACACCCCCGAACGTAGGAAACCTTTAACCTTCTGCAATCTTTCTCTGATTTTACTACAATCAGTCCCTGAGTTTTTAGTTAAAAAGGGAACATATTTTACTGTGAAAGAAAAACCAAAGAATCTTAAAAATGCCCTTTTGTTTAAGAACAGGTGCCATGCTGTGGAGATTGAAATTCTTTTAGTTAACATTGTGTTTAAGAAGCCTAATCAGAAATCACCAGCTAATTCGCTTCCAAAGACTTTTCCAGTCTTCAGGATGTTATACAATTAGTGCCAGGCATGGAAATTCTTTCTCATTTCCCCCCATCAAATGTCATCCAATTCAACAAAAGAAATTTGTTTTTGAAATTTCTTCCAAAGGAGAAGAGAAATTTAGGGTTTTTCCACATACCTAGAAAACCAAAGGGTATGTGTGAATATCCTGTCTTTCAATACACAATCCTTTCTCCGGTGGTCTGCAATCTCTCTGGCTTTTCATCTTCTATTAAATCCAGAGGGAAGACATCATGCCCTCCCATGGGCCTTTCTAAATAACAATGTAACTCTCACCATGGACAGTAAGTCTTGCCCCTAAGAAAGAGTTGGAGAATTTCTCCTGTAGCTAGATAATTCAGAGAAATGTTCCATCCAGTTTCTCTGCCCATAGATTTGGTGGAGAATTTGGAAAGCCATTTAAGCTCAATTCCATGTTCCACCCACAAAGTGCTCTGGGGTGAATGCTTCTTATTCCAACGGTCTATTGGAGAATTTCCTATGATGGTGGAGCTCCCAAGATGTACATTTCACAATGGCCTTGAAGAAGCTCCATTCCCAGCACTGTGAACAATAAAACATGCCAATTCTGAGTCACTCTTCTTTTTTCTTTCTTACTTTCTTGCTTGCTTCAAAGCCATTATCAAAATCAAATCAATACTCAATAATTAACAAAAGTATGATATGAGTCATAAATCCGAATGAACAATTAACAAAAGCTTCTAATCTAAACATTCTATCCTTATTTAACAACAGCTAATATATTAAAACCTTATGTTAAAAAGAACCAAACTTCAGATGCAGTACAGGTCCATATGTGGAATTACGATACATAAATGGTTTTTTATAACTTTTAATTATATATTTCTGATTTTAGTTTGTTGTAAGCCGCCCAGAGTCCCCCATTGTGGGGAGATGGGTGGGGACAAGTCTATTAAATAAATAAATAAAATAAATAAATAAATAAATACTTACTAAATTGAATTAAAGTCTGTATTAGGCTGTGTTTTTTTTAATATGAGGTTATTTTTGACATTGATCATGCTCACACAGTTTAATTTGCCATTCTTCTAAAGAGAGAGTTATATATCATTTCCCCTGAATCTTGCTATATTTTTTACATTATCCTTACTATCTCAGAGGCTGGCTTTGCACCACATGTTCAGTTCAGTTAATGATTTATCCTAGTTTCAGGATATACCCAATACATGTAACTATAAGCTATTCAAACTGGTTGGGTGATACAGAATGCATCAAGTCATTAAAACTTCCTAAGTTTAAACTAAGCAAGCAACTAATCAAATATAGCTACTAGGATTAAGTAACCTGGCTAAGTTTTTTTCAGCAAATCCAACCAGAGATTGCTACTGAAATTGTGGGGGAATGAAAGGGATATCTCACAGAACCATCTATTGTGCTAAAACATTTGTTTAAAGAACCCATGATATTAGCAATGGGTCTTTCAAGAATGTGCAACCATGAGATGCTAATTAAATGTAACACGCACTATACTAATGCTGGATTGTCCCTTTGGCTATTACCTGACAGTCCTAGAACTATTCCACCTTACTACACTCAGGATGGTGGTGTGAATCAGTCATTAGGCCACAAGCATTTTGTCTGGATAGACTTGTAGACCATCCTTTAGCCATTTCTTTTAAGCCTAGTTGTAATAGGTGGCTTTCAGCATTTACTTTACAAATTAAGCAGGCAAAATCTCTCTGAAAGCCTTGGAAGATACATGGGCTGAGAATGGAATTGTTCCATTGGCAGTGCTTCCTCTGGCCTAGTTTTGTGGAAGGCAACAAAAGGGAGGAATTCGTTGTCATAAACCATGAACATCTGGTATGCATTTGGAATAAGGCCGCATACAGATTTGCAGCAGAGATCTCTTCAGTATTGCAAATATTTGGAAAGAGCATGTTCCACTGAGTTAGCCATGGCATGTTACAGCTACTTGGAGACGCAGGTGAGAGCTGAGCACCAGGCGGCAACCAAAAGTGAATAAGCAGCCCTAGAAAGCGCACAGCAGGTATCTCCACCAGAGGTGCTACCCCTCCTTGGACACCCCATACACCCCAGCCACTAGGTACTTAGTTATATTATACATGAAGGAAGCCAAAACTAAGCTTAGTTCACCCAAACGAAAGCCATGTGGGGAATTGTAGATGTGCAGATGTCTCCTTTGGGTGCAGAGGTATAGCATGCATACTCTCTGTATAGAAGAGGCAAGATTTGATACCTGGCTTCTTCTTTATTTATTAGAAGGGCACCATGAATATGATATGGAGAGAAGCAGAGAAAGAAAGGAAACAATATGGCATTAGTTTAAATATACACGTTAACTCTGATTTTGGATAAGCGGACTGAGAATAAGATCTGCTTGAAATTTTAGACCATTAAATAAAAATATATATGAGGAGAGATCATAGCTCAATAGTTAGCACATGCCATGTCCTACCTGGCTGTGAATGATATCAACAAAGATCTGGTGAGGAGGGGAACAGGAGATGGTATCTCTTAAGGCCAAGCTAAAAGATCTATGGCCAACCCAATCTACTCGTTCCCAAATGCTAGTTATTCTGGAGTAGAGAACTGAAATGACATATTCTTCTTTACCACATAGACACAGAAGTAGCCCTGTCAGAAAGAATAGGGAAAACTCTGATTGGATGAGCATCTGCACAATTTGTATTTCACTGAACATATCTGTAAGCAGAGATATGCCAAGATCCCCATTTTTTGTTAAGATGCAGTTTCACGAGTGGGGCCCAGATAGGTGACAACACCTAGTTAATCTTGGCAAATTAGGCTAAATAGGGTCAGGATTAGTCCTTGGGTGGGGACCACCAGCATATCCAAGGGGAGACTAGACTAGGAAACTGAAAAACTTCTCAAAAGAAGGCAAAAGCAAACTACTTTCAACTACATGAAAACTACATAGATGTCTCCACAAAGAAGCTCAGCTTGACTTGAAGGAGATTTTACTTTCCTTTTTTCCAACAAGTAAGGGGTTTGTTTTGAAGCAAGGAAATAATGATTTCAGAAGTCCAAATACAAAAATTGCCAAGAGGCATGATGGATCAGTATTCTCTCCTCATTTGTGCTTCTGGCTATATATCCAACTACAACTAGAGCACACAAAATTGTAGTTTCTGGTAGCTGGGCTAAACTGATACCAATCTCACTTCTGCAAAAGCTGGCACTAATTGCATCTGAGGCAAACATATTGATCGTTTGCTTTGTCAGTGAATCTATTAAGTTCTGCACATTTAAGAAATCTGAAATGATTCATCCAAGGAATGGAGGTAGGGGATTTTTTTCTTATTGTCAAAAAAGGTGCCCCTTTTTTCTGGGAAAGGGTATGACCAATAGCAACCCATTTATGTAGCGAATTCATAATAATGGATTTTTCTTTCTTTCTCTTTCAAAGGAATAACCCACCCCAGCAAACAAAGTGACATACAAATAGGACATTTCAAAACAGGAGCAAGAGTAGGAGGGCTTCATTAGATGCCCTTTAAAAGTCATAGATCTGGGACTCTACAAAGCTCTCTTCAGCTGTTATCTTGCAAGTAAATTAAAATGACAAATGACTATTATCTGAAAGGTAAAGTGTCATGGAAAGGTTGGAAACACATTAGCTCTCTCTGTCTCTCCTGCTTTTAAAAGCTTTTTAGAGCTAAGAAGGAGATGTTGCTGTTGTTGTTTTTCCTGGTTTGTTTTGTTTCATTTTTTTTAAAGACAATTTCCATCATTCTTCCTAGAACTCAGGGAATAAAATATAATCCAAGCTTTCCAACACGTGTGCTTTTCTGCAGAGCAGGAAGATCCTCCATGAATCATTGGTTTTACAAAATAGCCTTTGGTTTTCCCTGGCAGGTGCTGGAAGAGATACACACGTGACATTTTATAGTGCTTATTTATTTAAAAATTAAAGCATTGGGGGAGGAGGGAAGAGGCAGTTCGGGAGGGGGGAAGACCTCCCCTGTATATCAGATGTGACTAATGCGCTGGTTTCCAGTAATTTATACTAATAATGATTGTCATAATGTTTTTGTATATTTCAAAGCCTTCGACAGCTTTATGGTAGAAAATTGCTGTTGCCTCCTCGTGGGACTGGCATTATGGGACTACTATAGTTTTGTAGATGGCTAGATCAAACACAGGGAGATGGGGAGGAGGGGATATGATGGGATATCGGCATCCAAAATCAAGCTTTGAACCTGAGACCTTGATCAGAATATGGTCAAGTGGCCATTGTTTCCAAAAGAGAAGATGGAGCTTGTAAGAGCATGGGGTGCTTCTTGAAAAAAGAAAAAGAACAAGATTAAACTTCTCTCTCTCTCTTTCATGGGGAATAACAACTGCATTGAATTCTAGGACCTTGAGTTGGCCCAATAGTTCACAGAATCCATTTGATTAGGAAAAATCACAGGCTTCCTGGGAACTTAGCTATCTGGGTTTACTCAACATATAGTATTAGATGAGGCTAAAATGGGGTTGGGTCATGGTCAGTGTTACAGTCAATGTGTTGTATAAACTAGATCATCATGTTAAGCTATAACATGGTTTATTTATTGTGGCAGTTTTGGCCAGTTCCTTCCTGGCAGGCTATAATGGGGACCAGCATTACCAGGCGCTCTGTTACTCAACTTGGGACCTATTTGTTAATTTATTTATTTTATTTGATGCAATGACTCTGGGTGGCTCACAAAGTAAAAAAGAATGCAAAAACTAGTCCATAAAAATACAATAAAAATTAATCCAAAAGTTACAAGAAGGCAAATCTGAAACAGGTCCATCCATCCTACCCCAAGGCCTGGGAGAATAGCACCTTGAACCGCACCTGAAACCACACTAGCAGCCAGTATAGCTCACAAAGCAGAGATGTCACATGAGTGGCTACCTGGAGGGCAGCCCAATCCAGGAAGAAAGGAGAGGCCCAGAGAGCTGCCTCTTCTTCCTGCTGCCAACACCAAATGGAACCAGCCATGAAGGAAGGAAAAGCACCACTGTAAGATGGTGCCCCCAAATCCCAACCCCAGAGCCAGTCCTGATGTTATCAAATGCCACTGAGAAATCAAGGAGCACCAGGGCGGATGTACCACTCCCATCCTGGCTTCACCACAGGTCATCAACTAGAACAAATAAGGGTATCTCTGTATATGAATCCCAGCCTGAAACTAGCTCACAGAGAGTGATGGGAGGTGGAAGAGAAAGTAATCAGAAAAGCACATAAGTTAGTTTCCATAGAGTCTCTTGGAAAAATAATGATCCAAATCCAGTCCTTAAATCACGAGCCCAAAGTATAATACTCTATCCAACAGCAGCTGTGCAAAGGGCATGGTCAAGGTATAAGTTTTGAAAAAAAAACAAAAGTATCAAAGGCAAGGTTGAGCATCTGGAGTGCAAAACACAAGGGAAACTGTTGCAAACAATGTCTACAGGAACCTTACCCATCTTGGAGACAACGTTTTACCCCTGGAAGTAGCTGGACCTCTCTTGGTTCTCATGACTCCCAAGACATCTCTTGACTCTTGAGAAGCCTATTATTCCTAGGAAGTCCAACCTTTCAGTCTGGTGGTCCTACATCATGTTTTGCTTTCTAACATTGTGGTGTTGCCTTGGGCTCAGAAATTGTGGGGCTGGATCAGAATCAGGGATGACAGCTTTAGATTGCTTGGAAGGAATTGGAACTCCTCCAGCTAGGCCCATAAGCAACAACAAAATCTGAAGCTCAATGCTGTCATCTGCTGAAATTTTCCTTTCTATGCAGACTTCCAGAATGGCCACGATAGTCCTCTATAGTCCCATATAATAAATTATCAGGATTATACTTTTAATTCCTTTTCAGCTGTGTGGGATTCTTATATCCTATCACAGTTCTGCCAAACCAAATTGGATGTTGCTGTTCAGCTTGGGGCAAAGTTCAAACCAGAAACAAATTCTAGTATCAAGCATGAAGAATCCAGCAGAGTAATCAGCACTGTTTTCATTGGCATTTGCATTTGCAAAAGCATAAGTTCTGCTAGTTTATTTTTAGGCTTAACATGTCTTATGTCCAGGCCTTTGATTAAAAGGTCATTAAGGTAGAGCACTGTAATGGTATGTGGGAATGACCTTGGGAATTGTAAGATTGAAGTCAGCCTTACTAGGTAGACCAGACAGGAAATACAACCAGATGAGCTAATTCTACTTTTTTGTAAGGGTAAATTGACAGAATCTTGCAAGTCTTCCCATCTCCTTTACATCCTGAGAAAATAGGGACGGTCCCTTCTGAGCCTCTTGCCCTGGCCACTATCCAGCTGTGGGCTATGCTGCCTCTTATCTGACCATTCCCTAGGCAGCGTCTCTGGCCCCATCTCCCAAGCTTATTCCCGCATACCATTACAAGCGCCTTAATTGCAACTTTAATCCAAAGCTTTTTGTAAGTTACTTTGCCTGAAACCTGATTCTCTGTGTTGTCTAAACATGTAAAGGAGGATTACTTTGAATAAACCCTCCCCAACACCTTCTAGGAAATAGAGAGAATGACAGAGTGGCCACATATTTTTTTTTTTATTGTGCAGTCACACAGAAGAAAGATATGGGGTCACGAGGTAGATTGGAAGAAGCAAATCTTTCAAATCCTAATGAAGCCACCATGGATTTTATTTTTAAAATTTCAAGAGAAATAAGAGAAGGAGGAGGAGGAGGAAGAGGAAGAATGGAAGGAGGAAGAAGGATCAGCATGGTTTGGTCAGATACCTGAAAGTAGGTAGGGATACTAACCAAGATGATTACTTCTTAGAAAGGCAGAGATGGCTTCAGTTTCCTGTGACATCTGGCATCAGGTTTATAGATAAATAATCATTCTTGAGCAGCAACATGCTAGACATTAGTGTCTGCCTCTGACGAGATTGGTTGGTCTCCCAAGGACAGAAGGAAGGGCTGAATTCTCTAGTCATGTGCATGACCAGGAAGTTGCTCTGTTGAAAGTAGCCCAGATTTTGCACTGCCATCTTTTAATTGTCAGGAAAGCAGAGAGGATGTGAAAGCCCTAGTTTTGGGTTATGCCAGTGGAAGACAGGCAGTAGCAGTTAGAACTACCAAAGCACTATCCCAAATTAGAAGATGGGGCCAAAGGTGTGAATATCCAGAGGGATTCTAGGACAGAAGCTTTGAGACTTCTATCCTATGAGCTTAGCATTCTGCGACATGAGCTATTACTGCTGTTGCTACTACTACTGCTACTACTAACACATATATAGGGAACTACCAGAATAATGTTATGGATTTTTCTTTGGGCAACAATTTCCTTAGAGCAGTGTTCCTCAGCCTTGGAAACTTTAAGACATTGGACTTCAACTCCCAGAATTCCCCAGCCAGAATGCTGGAAATTCTGCGAGTTGAAGTCCATATGTCTTAAAGTTGCCAAAGTTGTCACTTTATTTCAGACATTTTTTCCTTCTAATTCTGCCATCTCTCTTTCAATATATAGGGACAAAATCATTTATAAAAGACACATGGCGGACTAGTGAGCTTCAAGAATTACGTACAGCCGAACAGTAAAGAATAAGACATCTGAAACGTCTTAAATATTATTAGAGATGAAAGATAATGAAAACAGGACACAGATTATGCAGGGAAAACACTTGGATAGGTTTTTTCATTATTAAGAAGATTGTGTATTATAAAAATAGGGAGAAAAGCGAATTTGTGACACCTTTTTTGTCAGTAATTGTGCTAGTGCTATTATATACTGCTAGGCCATGTAACAAGCTCAGGCCAGTAAAATCAGTAATGGCTAAAAATCCATGAAAAATACTAGAATGAGGGTCAGATGTGTTTGGCATAGAGTTGGAGGAGAAAGCCAGTGACAGCCTCCTTAACCACAAGTTATTCTAGCTGAGAAGGAAACCCAGTGACAGTTACTTTATAGTACAATAAAAAAAATAAGATTGGATTTTAGGTCACAGGATGCCTTACCAGGGGACACCTGTGTAGATTCTTTGGTGTAGAACAACATCCAGCAAGTTGATCCTCCAACTTAGTTGATGCTCCTATTTTCCATATCATTGGCACTTCCTTCTATTTTCCTTGCAGTCTGTTTTTCATTTCATGTTATAGAAATCATACCAAAGAACAATCACCCAGTATTTATCTCAATAATTAGGGATAGGGAATAGCTTGGGTTTTTTATTGCTGCTGGTACTGCCCTGCTATTATTGTTACTATTAATGTGTACTAATACTACTACTGTGTTGAAATATGTATTAAGGTTATTAATGCTATACATAATGTTACTGAAAATAAGAACTTTCTTTGGTAATGTTTAGTACGTGCATACTTCTCTCAGCCTCTGAAATAAAGATCTAAGTACTTAATGCTGACTGGTGGATCTATAAGCATAGAAAAAAATATTGGAAGAAAATGATTGGAAATGTGCCTAAAGTGATGGGATACTGATCCCCACTGAGCCCAGAGGTGGTTTTGTTTGGAACTCAGTTGCAGCTGCTAAATTATCATTACTGAGGAAATGGAGAAATAAGTAGGTTCCAAGACAAATGAACTGACTGATAATAACTGGGGACATGATGCATATGAATAAGATAGACAGATAGATGAATGATAGGTAGGTAGGTAGGTAGGTAGGTAGGTAGGTAGATAGATAGATAGATAGATAGATAGATAGATAGATAGATAGATAGATAGCAAAGAAACTTCAAAATGCTGAATGTTCAGCACCATCATAACTTTGGTCGCTGAGTGATCACTGAACGAGGACTACCTGTATTATAAATAATGTAGTACATTCCTTCAATCTGTCAGAGTCTTGAGAAAGTTGATGACCTGGACTACACAAATCCGATGTCAAGCCACACATGGTTGGGCAAAATCAAGGAAACAAGAACTACATAGGCTTCAGTAAAATACCTTTAATGCTAATCTGGGGGAAACAGAATCTTAGAAACTATATGGAGAATTTTCCAGCCTCATTTACAGTGAGTTCATTAAACAGGAGTTTCAGAATGCTTTGAAATGCTTCTTCTCAGATTTCTCTTCACCTGGACTAAATTGCTTATGATATAAGCTGTCAACTGTCTCACCCACTGCTATCTCTTGATTGTTTATGTCTATGTTCTTATCCACTCCTTGCACAGCTTTGCCACAGTCTCTCACATCTGACTTCCTTTGGAGGAGAGAATGTGGAAGACTTACAGTAGAAAAGCTGGAGAACTGCTGAGAGTCAAGACAGACAACCCTAGACTGAAATAATTAATAAAACAGCTTTGTGTATCCCTGAAGAGATGGCACAGTCCTTCTGTGGACACAATAAACCCCTTCATTAGACTCCACAGCCTGATCAACTGGTTGAAAGATAAGATATTAATTCAGTAATTAAAAGTAAATACTAATAATGGTCTATCATCATAAAGAATGACTGCACAATTCACCATTTGCTTGCTTTGGGGTAAAATAATCTTAGCTGATCTTTATATCATATTCTTTGAGTTGCTGCTTCTATCAGAGAGAAATCTAGAAAGAAATGTTTTCAGCTGTGGTCAAACTTGAACATTTACTCTGGCTGTGTCCATTGTTTGGGAATTCTGGAGGGGTTTTCAGACTGTAACAGAGAATAGAGGATGAAAACATTTTCTGAGTACAATTGGACAATGTTTAAAGATGGTCAGGAAGCAATGGGTGGGGAGGATGGTGGGTTGAGTTTACAGTTCTTAAAATAGAGTAAGAGTGGGGGCAGACAACTTTTTTTGTAGCTAGAGGAACAACAATGGGTGTCCCACTGGGCAGGATGGTGATCCTTCCAATACAATCTGTAGGATTAGAAACCATTTCCTCCCCCACTATGGCAGGGATGGATGGATGGATGGATGGATGGATGGATGGATGGATGGATGGATGGACGGACAGACAGACAGACAGGTTGGTTGATTTAATGTGCTGCTGCAATCAACACGACTCTCGGTGGCTTACACAGAAAAAGATAGAATGCAAAACATACCCAATTAAGAAAAAATAAATACACAATGGCACTACAACAATACAAAGAAAGTAGTTTAAAACAAATAGAACATCCAATCAAATCAGGGGAAGGCTCCCCAGAATAGTTTGATCTTCAAGAGCTTTTGAAGGCCAGCAAAGAAGGAGCCAGTCAGATGTTCCACAGGTTGGTGCTGCAGCAGAAAAGCAGCACTTCCTCACCCTGGCCTCCCAAACCTGCTGAAAGCATGGGGTTTGCAGCAGTCTCTCCTGGTAGATCAAATGGATCAGGCCAAAACACAATGAAGCAGGTGATCCTATCTGGGTGCCAAGCCTTGGAGGGCTTTACAGATCAAAACCAGCACCTTAAATTGGACCCAAAAGCCAATAGGCAACCAATGCAACATCCAAGGTATTTGTGTGTGTGTGTGTGTGTGTGTGTGTGTGTTAATTTTATAGGTGTATTACAGCTATAGGTGGTTTAACAGTATGTCCATATTATTACATTTTCTGCTCCAGGAAATCATACCTCTGTTATGTAGCAATCTGTCATAAAATCTCACTGGCATGATTTTGGGAGAGCTGTAGGGGATACAAAAAGTGGTGGCTAGTGGACCTCATAGGCTATGATGGGTTGCCCCAGTTACAATATTGCTCACTGCGACAGAGTATGAGGAAGTCAGTGCGGTGTAGTGGATGAGAACTGAGGAGGTTCAGGTTCAAGTCTGTCTTCACATAAGGAAGCTCAGTGACTTCTGGTCAGTTGCTCATCCTCAGCCCAACAGTACTGTTGGACTGTAGGAATTAAATGAAGCAAGATTCCTTTGTAAGGCACTTGAGCCCCTGTAGAAAAAGGGGGAGATAAATCTAACAAACAACAACAACACTGGAGATATCCAAGCTGTCCTACTAACATTTCATAGACGCCCCCTTACCCATACACTCGATTGCTCACATCTGGTATATACTGAACCATGGCAATTCTTACAATGTTCCACAATCAGACTTGAAGCCACCCCTTCATGACATGCTCCTTTTTATATTGTGGATATATTTGTGCATGTGACTGGTATGGAAGGCCAAGAGCAAAAATACTTTGTTTCTGTGATTCTCTGTCCTTTTACCAAAATACATGACTACCTTCATAAACGGTGACAAGCCATGTGAGATTTACAAGATGGCTTTACTGAAGGAGGATTTATGAAATCCTTGTACAACATAGCACCGGGACACATAAGAATTCTCTGTTCTGACTATAACTTTGCTTGTCCAGCCTGAAAACTGAGGGAGCCTGTGAAGATCCTGCACTCTGGAGAGGCTGTAGGCAGCAGGTCTTTTCAATGGTGGCTGTGCAGAAATTGACACTTTTTTTTTTAGATTTTTTAAAAATAACTCAAGGTGGTGAACATATCTAATGCTCCTTCCTCCTCCTATTTTCTCCACCACAACAGTCCTGTGAGGTGAGTTGGGCTGAGAGGGAGTGACCGGCCCAAAGTCACCCAGCTGGCTTTCATGCCACTTCAGTAGGACCTACCTGCAACATTTCTGCATTACATTGCAGCCAGCTGCCCACTTTGGAACAATTCCAGCTTGGAGGTACGCTGTGCCCAAACCCTCCTTGCACTCCCCAAGGTCATAAAAATTGTCCCATTCAAATGTGCCATTCATGTTTGATGACGAGAGGCACCCTGGATCCTTGTTATCATTTTATTGTATTGCATTTTGTAGGGTTGTTTCTCGTTTTGTTGAAGACCTGCCAGAGTTAGTGTGATTAGGGCAGTTTATAAATATTTTAGCAAACAAATAAGATGGTTGATTCATCCATGCCCTGTGGCTGAAATTCTTTGAAGGACTTAGAACCACTATGGATGAATTTATTTAGTTTTATTTATTAGCTTGATATCCCATTTTTCCTCTAAGAACATATAGCACTCTTTTCACAACAACAACCCTGGGATGGAATTTTGGCCTATAACCATCCAATGACTTCCCTAACTCAGGATGGGCTTGAACCTGGATCTTCCCACCCTTAATCTGGCACATTAAGCATAACACTATGTAGCTCTATGTCCCTTGCAAATATTAAACCATATTAATAGTAATTCCTACTCCACGAGGAAATTTGGGAAATATAGTTTTGTGAAGGGTGAAAAGGCCATATATTTCTATCAGAGAATCTCTCTTGTCCTTTGTGACCCAACAGTTTGCAACATTCTTTAGGAGGAGTCACTAAATTAAGTTGATACAAAGCCCATTAAGGTGTGCAGCATAGATATTCCATCTCTCTGGGTTCCTTGTCAGGGATGAAATCAGACATGGGAATGGCTGTCTTCGGGCAAAAGGTTTTTATTTTTGCAAAGATAATACACACCAGCTGTATACCATGCCTGAAAACCACAGGTTTTGTAACATCTCCCTAGAGAAAGAGGCAGTTAAAAAACCCAGTAATAAAACTTCATGTTCTATTCTATTCTTGTTCACCAGCCTCGCTTCTTCTCTACTGAGGCCATTTGTTTAAAATACAAACTTTACTCTGTCTCTCCCTCCTTCCCACAAGTCAGCCCTTGCTATTTCCATGCTTCAATAACCACCTCCTTCTCTTTGCTTCTGGTTGAAACTGATCCAGGCTTAATCTTGCCTAAAACAGCAACCATCCTTTCGCCCACATATATTTATTCCCACAGTGTTTAACTCTCATGTTCATTGTTAAAAACAATCCCAAAGTGGAACATATGTAATTATGCCAAAGGACCTCCAGTGATTTTGGGAGGACTTCCTGCCAAATTTATCATTCTGGAGGACTATGCAATCTGGTGCTTCCTTATTCAGATCCCTGATGCCAATCCCCTGTGGCACTATGATTGCTGTGGGGTTCATGTGAGGCTTGGGAAATAGAATTGATTAATTATCAATTTAGCTCTTGCTTCAGAGGAAGCTTTGAGAAGACAGTCTGATAGAGGCTACTTTGCAGCTAAGAGGTCAACAGATTTCTATGGTGGGGATCCTGAGATTTTCACTTTCATCTTGTAGTCAAAGCATCTTGTCATCATCCCCAGTTGCTTCAAGGGTCAGGCTTTGCTCTTCCCTCTTCACAGACTCCACAATTTTTTTTTTCAACTTTTCAACTTCCTCTACCACAAAAAGGCAGGGAGAATGAAGGTGAGGACAGGACCACCTGGCTGGTGTTTCAATTGGATTTTTTTGGGTGAGGGGAATCCTCCCATTAGGCAGCTGGGGAACTGCTGACCAACTCCATGGCTGGATAAAATACATCAGCTAGTGCCCTTGTGCAGTGATGCTATGTTGCTGCTGTGCATAAGAAGAATAAGGCTGGTGACTTTGTAGAAGTTGTCCTCAGAAGGAGTAAAATATTGCCCCTGAGTTTAGTAGGATCTCCTTGTAAGCATTTCTGCATTAGATTGTGGCCAGCTCCTCTGTAGTGAGAAAGGTTCTAAGAGATGCAGGATGGATAGCCGTGTTTATTGTAACTGCAGTTGAGGAGAGAACATTAAGCTTTCCCTATCTACACAACAACTTTCCTTCCTTAAATTTTTGTTTAAAGAAAAAAAGATGTTAAAAAATCAAGGAGAGGAATCTTAACCCTCCTTCTGGATCGACTCAGAGGATCGGGGGTGGGCAGTACGGTGTTGTGCTGGTTCGCTTCCTTTCTCTGGGGTCAATTCCAGTTGGTGGTGGATGAGGGGGAGAGATCTGGCCCTCAGCCCCCACTGTGTGGGGTGCCGCAGGGCTTGGTACTTTCCCTTCTCCGATTCAACATCTACATGAGGCTGCAGGGTGAGCTCATCTGTCACCATGGGGTGAGGTATCATCAGTATGCTGATGATACCCAACTATATATCTCTACCCCTGGCAAATTAAGCAATGCTGTGGATGTCTTATCCTGGTGCCTGGAGGCTATGAGAGTCTGGATGGGGAAAAACAAGCTTCAACTGAACCCTGGCAAGACTGAGCAGCTTCAGGTTTTGGGGCCTGCTGGTTCTAGGACTATACATCTTTGGTGCTGAATGGGGTTGCATTGTCCCAAACAGACCTGGGGTGCAACCAGGTGGTCCTTCCAGACTCACAAGTCCTGCTTGAAGAGGAGGTGGCAGTTGTGGCTAGAAAGGCCTTTGCACAACTTCGTGTTGTGTGCCAGTTGCGCCCGTTCCTAGATTGGGTGGGAGCTTTGTTCACAGACACTCATGCCTAAGTCACCTCCTGTTTGGACTACTGTAATGCACTATACATTGGCTGCCCTTGAAGGGTATCTGGAAATTTCAGGCAGTGCAAAATGCAGCAGTGTGGGCAGTTATGCGTGCCTCTAGAACAGTGTTGTCCAAACTTGGCCACTTTAAGATGAGTGGACTTCAACTCCCAGAATTCCCCAACCAGCCATGCTGGCTGGGGAATTCTGGGAGTTGGTCCACTCATCTTAAAGTGGCCAAGTTTGGACAACACTGCTCTAGAACAACACACATTGCACCTCTGCTTCATGAGTTGCATTGGTTTCCAGTCTGCTTCCGGGTGCAATTCAAAGTGCTAGTTTTGACCTTTAAAGCCCTTCATGGCATGGGGCTGGGTTATTTGTGGGACCGCTTCTCCCCGATTACATCTGCCCATCCCATCAGATCTGGCAGAAGAGGCGTGTTATGGGTCCCATCTGCTTGAGAGCTACATTTGGCAGGTCCCAGGAGGCGGGTCTTCTCTGGCGTGGCATCCACCTTATGGAGCATCCTCTCCTCTGAAGTGAGGCTGGCTCCATCCCTGTTGATTTTCCAGAAGTCCCTCAAAAACCATCAGGCCTGGGGGCCCAAGGAGACTGGTGAGGTATTGAGGTGGCTCCGTTGTTAATATCTGCTGTTCTCCCTTAGCCTTTTTTTAAATAATCATTGTTTTTTATATATGAACTGTTCTATAGTCTTGTTGTACACCTCCCAGAGTCACTTTTTTGTGAGATGGGCAGCCATATAAATTTGATGAATAAATAAATAAATCCATCTGCCAAACAATAAGAATAGTGACAACCAGAATTCTGTTCTCCTGGTTGGTAACAGAGACTCCTCCTAAACCATGACTTATTGATTCCTTCTCCTATGTAAAATGTCTAAAAATAAAATGTCATCCAGGAATATTGCAAGAATACCATCCAGACTTATCTTGCACAGTGCTGTTTCTTTTTATGATAATGGTAGGGAGACTGAGCCTTCCTCAATCAGTCATCAACCTCCCTGCTTCAATTTTAGCCTATCTCAGGATAAATTCTGCAATGCTGGGTCTGATGCATTGACTGGGCTAGTAAGAACAGGTGCAGGACTCATGTAGCTCTTTTGTTAGACAATCAAATTATTTTCACTGTGAAAACTCCTACAAAGCAGGAAAAAAGCTAATTTTGTATTCTTAAGGGATCTGACAGGATCATCCAGACTCCTGATGCCCATTCCATCTTCTCCAATTGGTCAGGAAAGAAGAAGAACGCTGTTCAGCTTTGACTGATGTACTGATTTTTGTTCTTTTCAGGAAGGACTGAGCACTCCGTAATGGCCAGTTGGTTCCCTCCCTCAAAAACACACAAAAACCCTACTCTCTTTAAATGGTTTGATTTTGTGATGGTGTTGAGCACAAACAGGAAGTGTCCCTTTTAATGCTTGAGGACTTCTGGGGAAGAGGATATAACAAACTTAAACTGGCTCTGCCTTAACTCTCTTTGGTATAAGAGAGAGGAAGGAAGGGAGGGAGGGAGGGAGGGAAAATGCTGACGGGCTTTCAAGATTCTGTTAAAATAGCCCATATTAATTAAGGAGGGTTCCAATATACAGTATCTTGCAGAGTCTGTTTCTTGACTTAGCCTATCTCAAAGAGCCAACATTATATTCCCCAGAACAATAACTCTGCAAGGTCAATCGGGCTGAGAGGGAGTGAATGGTCCCAAATCCCTCAGGGGGTTCCCATACTTTCACCACTATGTCACCCTGACGGTATTTTTGTTAACAGCTATACACGAGACTGTTCTGTCTCACAGCTGCATCAAGGGCAGAGCACCATGTGCACAACCCTCCCTCGGCAGGGGGTGCATGACTGGAACTGTTAGCAACATCTGCAGCTTTCGAAATGTAGAAGTAATTTGTGTCCCACCCAGTTGGCATGCGAGAACCGGCAATGACACGTCGCTCGCATTTTCCCATCTCAGGCAGCCTGTGGGTTCACCAAGGTTCACCTCCATTTGGGCACGGGGTTTCATCTCATCAGCCTTCTGTGCACTGAAGCAGCTGAACCAAAGATGATGAAACAATCTGGCTCTGCAAAGTCTTGTTGGCTCCCTCAAGGGTATCCAAGCTGGTCCCCATTATGCTGCTCATATTAAAATACCATGAAGCAAGCCCTCTGCTTTGTTTTTTGTCAGTTTCACTTGGTAGATCATAATGAGATATACTGTGTGTTAACTTCCCGTTCCACACAAATCCTTGGAATCCTTGGGAGAGAAGCTCCAGAAGCCTTAAGAGCTACAATTCCCATAATTCTTGAATGAAGTCAACTAGGTGCACAAATAATAGTCTAAGACAAAGGCATGGAACCAACTACTCATGGACCATCTCTGGCCTGAGAAGGGCCTCACAAAATAGCTCATGATTCTCTTAATGCTCTACTGGTATCCAAAAAATCCCAAACACACTCAGGATTGTTTGGCATATGCTTAGATTGGAGGAAAAATCAGATCACTTAGGTGTCTAATTTTTCCCCCCTCGCATTGCTCCCTATGCTTTCAGTGGGCAGGAAAAGAAAAAGCGGGCCTTTGAAGAAGGAATGGGGAAATGGTGATACCTCTCTGAAAAATCTTGCAGTGTTGGAGTGCTTTGACCAAGAGTTTAGGATTGACCTAATGAAGTCTTCTTGAGTCCAGCAAAACACTTGGTGATTTTATGGATACTGTAATAGTCCATGCAATAGTCTTGGCAACAATGCAGAAGTACAGCAGTTCTTTCTTTCAGATTACTGTTGGTTGCACAGTCAGCCAGATGTTTAGACTGGATTTGGTGTTTTTATCCACCTATTGAGTCCTTCCCAAGGACCTCGGATAGGCAGATGTGGTTGTTTGATAGTGTTAAAGGTATCATCGCAGGATGGAAGCTGTTCCAAGTAAAGGTGCCTTTTGCAATTGACTGATGGTGATTTTGTCAGGGGTGATTCAAGTGGTGGTCCAGATGTTTTGGGATTGCACCTAAGGTGCCTATAACTGTTGGTACTATCTTTGCTTTCTTTTGCTGTAGTTGTTCTACTTCTATTTGCAGGTCTTTATATTTTGTGATTTTGTCCAGTTCTTTCTCTTCTGTTCTGCTGTCTCCAGGTATTGCAATGTCCATCATCCAGACATTTTTGTCTTTCTTATCAACAGTTGTTAAGTCTGGAGTGTTGTGTGGCAGGTGCTTGTCTGTTTGAATGCTAAAGTCCCAGACCACTTTAGCTTCTTCATTTTCTATTACCTTGTCTGTTTTATGGTCCCACCAGTTCCTGCTTGCAGGCGAATGGTATTTCTTGCAGATATTGCAATGCACCATTATTCCTATTTTGTCATGCTGTTGTTTGTAATCAGTCTGTGCAATCTTCTTGCAGCAGCTGACTAGGTGGTCCATTGTTTCCTCAGCTTCTTTGCAGAGGGGGTATTTGCTGCCTATTGCTGTCTTCTCAATTCTTCTTCTTATTATTCATATTCATTATTCCCCAATCTTGACTACAGCCTTGGGATTTTCTGATGTCTCCCATCCAGGTACTAACTAGGCCAACTGTCCTTAGCTTCTGAAATCAGCCAAGGTCAGCTAAGTTTTGTCACCTCCTGAGGTCCAACCACTCATTTAATATATTACAAGTAGAGTAACTTCTAATAATGTGAATGTTCTCATGTACTCATTTAACATTTGCAGGTTGCAGTTCCACAGGCCGGAAAAAGGGCTTGCTTTACCAAGCTGTCGAAATGAAACGCACGGCTCCCTGACCAACACATTCCAGCAATCTTGACTGGGAGTCTTTCATTTTGTCAGCTGCAGGAAGAACACAATATAGATTTCAATAGTCATAATGCAACCCCTCAAAGAAGGATGGAGTAAAAAGAATGAGGACACAGGTTGATGCAGATAGAGAGTAAGGAAACAGGTGTCCTATAAGACAAAGATTCAAATGATGTGGTGGCCAAATGCTAATTGAGAAATTGATGATGTAAATCTCAAGATTTTATTTCTCTGTTTACTTTGATCTCTCAGCTTGGCCCCACTGTGGCTAAATGTCCTGCTTCTTCCAATAGTCCATCTAGTAAGATTTCAAGAAAATCCAGGCAAGCTTTGCATCAGAAATCCAAGGCTTTACGTGCCTCTTTTTTTAGGGCCCCCGTCTGTCAGCCTGTCTGATCTGTAAGCTGCTGCCTGGAGTTCTAAGCATCTCATTCGGGGGGGGGGGGGAGAAAGAAAGAAAGAAAGAAAGAAAGAAAGAAAGAAAGAAAGAAAGAAAGAAAGAAAGAAAGAAAGAAAGAAAGAAAGAAAGAAAGAAAAAGGGACTTGTTCAGAAATGTCAGACACCCAGGACAAAAACTATAACTTGGGCTGATGACCATGCTTTTCATGAAAAATGTATTTCATCAATTTGGACATAGCACCACTGAATTGGAAAAGACCTCAAACGTAATTTAGTCCAACCCCCTGCTGATAAGGGAAATCTGTTGCCACAGCATCTGTTGATAATTGGCCTTTCAGCCTTACTTTCAAGCAGGAATAGCAACTATTTTGGTGACTGAAGGCTGCATTTTGAGGAAAAGAGGTGGGACCACAAAACAGACAAAGCAATAGAAAATGGACACCTGGACAAGATTAGAATTTTTGTCTGCATTTTTCTTGGGTTTCTGCTCCACCCTCCCCCATTTTAAGGTTTACATTGTGGCTTTCACGTGTTTTCCTCCTCAGATTTGAAGGAAAATGAAGTCCATCAGAGAAGGAAATTTGGAAGCCATGCATGGTTCTGGGGTTTCAGATTGCCCAACCCTGAATTAAAATCCATATTTGAAGTCCAATACTTTCCAAAACTTCCAAAAACTTGTTTGTATGTATGTATGTGTGTATGTATGTGGGTGTGGGTGTGTATGTGTGTATGTGTATGTATGTATGTGTGTATGTATACACACACACACACACACATACATACACACACACAAGTTTTTGGAAGATAGATAGATAGATAGATAGATAGATAGATAGATAGATAGATAGATAGATAGATAGACAGACAGACAGACAGACAGACAGACAGACAGAATGTGTGTGTGTGTGTGTGTGTGTGTGTGTGTGTGTTAATTGGAACCCACTTTCTTGGAATTTAGACCTCTTAACTTGGATCCTATCTTTGAAGCTACAGGAAACAACTTTTAAAAGGAGGTATGGACAGCAAATAATGGATAGGCCATTGCCTTGAAGCTGAGCAAATGATCAGCAATCAGTATCAAAACTGGTGGGTTATACGGACAAGTGGACTGATCTGATGGAAAGCCATTTCCTATGTTCCTCATTCAGAATCTAACCCTTGTACAATCAGATCCTGGTTGGAATTAATCCTTGGCTCAATAGCTTTGGCACATGAAAAGAACCTGAAAAAAACAGTGGTTCTCTCCTCCCCTTCCCTCCTGTCACCAACGTACAAGCCATCCTGCCAAATGCAATATTAGTATCTTGGCCAGGATAACAGGGGCAGGGGACATATACACCAGCTATTTCAGCAGCCTGACAAGGGATCCTGTTAATTGGCTACATCTGTTCTGGGAATCTGTCTGCCCCAACTTGGCGGACATAACACAGAATATTTATGTTTCAACAAAGACTTGATTGAGAGAACCAGGTTTCTCACTAATTTTAATCGACGAGCTGGTTCTACTATCTATTTTTGATTAAAGTGAGAAACTTATTAATAGTGAGGAAGTGTGAAAAAAAGGCTCTGAGGTTTGCTTCAGGCTGAGCAGATAACGAGAATGTTGCAGACAAATCTCTCTCACTCCTCAAAATTCTTGAAACTAGAACAGATAATCTACCCTCCACTTTAGCTTCTTCCAAATTAGACTTTCTTCTGTCCTTCCGTCCTTCCGTCCTTCCGTCCTTCCTTCCTTCCTTCCTCTGATCTTAGGACTGAGAAAAATGGTTAACAAGAAGAACGTGACCTATGTACCTGATTTATCACTCTGCCTAGGCAAGTCACTTAATTTGCCTCAGTTTTCTGCCTGTCAAATTGGGATCACGGTGGCCGTCATCACAAGGCTGTTGAGGAGACGTATGAGTAGAAGATTGCAGCGGACCATGTTGCAGAAGAAATCAATCATCTAGGTCAAGCAAGTAATTGACTGGTGACAATTCATTTAAATATTGAAGTCTTATGCAGTGACCATTATTTGCATTATTTGCATTTCCAAAACTGTGGTTTCTATTCAAATGAGAAAGCTATTTTTTAACAAGCTGAGGTAAGCAGGAATCAGAGTCTTTATTTAGAGGTGGAAAGATATGTTAGGATCTAGTGATAGATATCTTTATGATCTGCAGCAGATCAGCAAGTATTTCTATTTTTTTTTTTTTTTTGTAAGAGCGACCAAAAATTATTCCTTCCACCCACTCTCAAATTATAGTGCCAAAATGAATGAAGTTTAGAGTAACCAGAACTGTTCAATTCTGATACTGCAAACAAATCCCTCAACTTAGCACTCTTTTAATTCTAAGTGTATGCATTTTGCATCATACGATAAAGGAGTCCTCTGATGGATCTAGCCTAGCATTCTGTGTCACAAGTAGCAGCATTCAAGAAGTTCACAACACTTTCTTCCATTGTTGCTCTATATCAGCTGGAATTTAAGGGAAACTGTTGGCAGCAGTTCATCACACAGTTGTGCCAGGTGGACCAATTGGAATGGACTGTTTGCCCAGTGGAGGTCCTGAGTGACAATTAATCTCATCCAAGAAAATCTGGTCACAGCAAAGACCTGGCTATTATGCCTTGAATCTCTCCACATTTGTTTTCCATAGATTATCCTGAGTTCCAGAACTGTGAAACTAAAGAAGAATGTCATCCATATTTTCCATACAACACATGAGTTTATATGCCCTTCTTTGTCCTAAACTAAAAGGTTGCAAACATTGTATTGCAAGGAACCTCTTCTAGCCCCAAGTCATGATTGTTGCCATTTTTGCAAAACCTAGACTTCTGGGTTCTCCTGAACAGCAGAGTCCAGAATCATGAAGATGCTAGCTTTAAATAATACTGCAAATGTTATTCACATTTATAATAGTGTTTTCTCAGACACTGGGGACCTCCACTGAATTCTGCTGATAAATTTTCCTTTCCTCTCTAAAGTGTCTTCTGTTTTCCTTTCTTTTTCTCAGTGTGCTTGAGAATTTCTTTCAAATTTCTCTTGGGAGTATATTTGAGTTAACTTGTTTGTTGGAAAGTATGGAAGAGGCTACTATTGGTACATCTTTCTGTTACTCTGAAGCCTCCCTCACTGCCCTGCTCATGCTTATTATCTTTCTTTGGGAATTAATTAAAGTAGAAGAAACCAAGGAGACTACAGACTAATGGGCAGAAGATTGTATTAAGAAAGAGAGAACATCTGTACACACTCTTTGAATGCACTGTCACTAAATAAGTGAAGATTGTCACCTTCTACCCATGAGAATTTCATCACAATTCCACTCTTCTTGGAAAGAAATGCCAAGGACAAATGTCTCTCATCAAACTGAATGAAAACTGATGAAAAAAAAAAAAGTAGAGTCTTTTTTGAGTCAACCTCAACTCCTGGTAACAGCCATCTTGGTAACAGCAAATATTGATTCTGTAACAGACACTAGTTATTTGTTCGTTTGTATTTATGTCACAGTATTTTTAAACTGCCCCAAGCTTATAGACTCTGGGCAGTATGCAATAAGATAAAATCCACAGAATACCTATCGGAGGCTTCCACAGGATAGAGCTGTTTCCTCAAAAATGTTGAAAGCAATGTCTCACCGTTGCACTGCATGCTTTACCTTTTGCATACATGCAATTGATGTTATGATGCACGTGCTAAACAGTGAAGTTTGTGGTGTGATGACACAATGCTACTTTCATCATTTGCACTCCTTGACTTCCCCTGAGGATCTCTCGGATCTTCATTTAATAATGCATTCAATTAACAGTTAACACCCCCAGTTCTCCCAATCCAAAGACATGTCATTGATGTAGAACTGGATGTGAAACGCCCATCTCCTGTCAAGATAGCCTTTACTAATTGGGATTTCAGTGTCCATAATAGCATGTCAGCAAAGACTGATTGATATTCAAAGTGTTGTAGCATATGGATGGCGCCATTTTGGGGAGAAGGCTTTTGAGATTCCATATTTTGTCCACTCTGTGCTTGGGCCAAAGGCTTCATCTGAATCACCAGGGAAGAGAGAGAATTTCAAACACAAACAACAGTTTCCCCAACAATAGAAGAAAGGAAAGCCCCAGGGAAGCCATTTTGCTGAAGGCAGCTCTCTTCCCCAGTGCTGAAGCTAAAACAGACCCAAGCAATGTCTCTGATGCTATTTGGGAATGTTGAATGAACAAAATTAATCAGGAGTGGAGTTGTTGACCTGGAGACAACATTAATGGTTTTGGTTGCATCACGGTGTTGTTTTCCAAGGTCAGCAATTGCTGCTTTTTTAATTGCATTGTTAAAAACAGAGATAGAAAATCTGCTGGCTTTTTTTTTTAATTAATCAAAAACATTTTTATTGAACCTGACTTAGGGCTGCTCCATCTGCTCCTTTTTTTTTAACCCCCTCCGAGGTGAAGATTAATCGGTGAGTGTTCTCTCAGCCCTGAAGAAGCTGAAATTCGGTGACCTGAATTAATTATGAAAATTAAGAAGGGAAAAAAAACCTCATTGCTTCTGACTTATTTATTTATTTTCAGGGCTTAATCTGTCGTCTTAGCACCAGCTGCTGCAGTGCTAGTGAGATAAAGCTGATATCACAATTTTAAAAATGAGTTAACAAGCCACAGATGTCAGTCTCTCGTGCACTTCTTGGGGAGCATGGTTAATTTAAGAAACTGGGATTTGTCTCTGTGCATTAAGATCCACCCTCCTACCCATGCTGAAATATACAGCTCAAGCCAAAACAATGCTTAGTGGCATTACTTTCCATGTGCAAAAGTGTGGGCGGAATTAACTGGAGTGAAAAAACAATATAGGTCAAGCAGCCATTGTCACAGTGGCATTCACAAATGCATTGCCAAAGGGTGGTGAGAAGGAGAAATTAAAGTCCTTCCTTTAATCCCCAAGTGTGAGAGGCTCTAGGAACCAAGCTGGGGAAGATGAGGAGTTCAGTGGGTACAAGAAGAGGCAGCCCCAATTCAGAGATGAGGGCCATGGGAAAGGTTTTTTAAAAAATCCACCTTAATTGCCTTGTTATAAGCCTGCCTGGGAATTTACTCTTATGGTTTTGAAGATTATGCTTTTACCCTGACTAGCACTAAATATGCTTTCTAAAATCCGTGTGGATTTCCCTTCTTGGATTTGCCAGCTACATGGGGGTTGATCATAAGTGGGTAATGGTAAGTATTCTTAGGGCCTAGCTGACAAGTGTTTAAGAAGAAAGTTGTAAAATATCACTTTTTGCACAGGAACTAGGTGGGCAAAGCTACTCAAAGTCTAAGCTACAAAAGTAACTAATAGTTAATGAGAGACAGTTTGGTGTAGTGGTTAAGACACCAGGCTAGATACTGGGAGAGGAGTTCTAGTCCCACCTAAGGCACAAAGCCAGCTGGGTGACCTTGGGCCAGTCACTCTCTCTCAGCCCTAGGAAGAAGGCAATGGCAAACCACTTCTGAAATCTTGCCAAGGAAACTGCAGGGACTTGTCCAGGTGGTTACCAGGAGTCATCTCCTGGTAACTTGAAGGTGCATGTGCACAAACACACACAAAAGTTAATATATGCTGGGAACTTCCAGTGAGGATATGGTGAGCTAGACATCTCCAGGAGATGGGAAGGCATTATGGCCAAAATTGGTGGCTAGAGGACAGATCCTGGCCAGTGAAATCTTTCTGGAAAAAGAAGAGATCATGGGATTGCCCACATTACTCCAGACAGCTGCTACTCATGAGTAAACTGCAGAAACTGGTGTTTTTGTGGTCAGCTGATGAGTGGAGAAGCTGCCCGCCACTGTAATGTAGCCTGTATGGCCATAAAGCTTGGCTGAGCCTCATTTCTTAATCATGTTGGAATTACTTGTATACTGTTTTTTAAATACAGTAGAGTCTCATTTAACCGAACTTCGCTTATCCGACATTCCATCTTATCCGACGGCCCTAAAAAAAACACAACATGCATAAATCGGCGACAAGAAAAGTGTGCCACTTGTTTGCGAGCATGAATGTACTCTTTCTTGTTGCTCCTGACGGTGTGGCGCTGCAATGCAAAAATCGATTGCAACAGGCGCAGCGGATCGGTTTTTTTTTTTTAACTGCACTCAATCGTTACTGTCTGTTATCCAACATTTTCACTTATCCAACGTTCTGCCGGCCCGTTTATGTTGGATAAGAGAGACTCTACTGTATTAAGAAGCTTTGGAATGGCAAGTTTGATGGCATTCACTGGGTGAGTTCCCTTCAATCCTTAATGAAAAAAATTTAAGGACTTAGTCGTTTTGGGGAATAAATGGCAAAAGGGTGATTAGAGTGTTGTTTTTGGAAAGTTATCAATGGACTAAGGGTTTAGATGGACTTGAAATTAATTGAATGAATCCTTCCTGTGGGAAAACAGCTCATATTTTGATTTCCATAAAAAAACAAACAAATCAACATGATAGAACAGGACTTTGAAGGCTGGATACTAGAGGGAGCTAAAAGGAACTAAAGATTAGAATTAAAGGAGAAGAACACATATTTGACTTGTTAACACAGAATAGACCAAAATACCTTAACACTGAATGTACTGAAGTATATACAGTATATGAACAATGGACTCAAAAGTTAATTTTAAGAATGTCTGCCATCATAAATAGACTGTGTGAACGATGTTATAGAAGAGGGACAAGTTCTATTGGCTAAGATCAAAATAGATTTAAAAATGACAGGCTACAAGAATGATCTGGAAAAAGATGAAATACTGGACATACAAATGAAACCAGCTGACATTTTAATAATTAAAAGGGACACATAAACAACCAGAGTTGCTCTCTGAGTGAAATGGGTGGTGACTAAATTTGAAATATAAATAAATAAATAAACAAACCAACTAAGAGAGTGACTTAGATAATTTTCCTATATTGAATCTACAAAGAAGTCCTGTTAAAAATTTTGAAAGACTTGGTAAGAAGGGACAAAGCAAAAAAGAAAAGAAATCAAGTCCTGGGACATTATTTGAAGGGATTAAAGATTAAGACTGGTAAAAGTAAAGGGGAGAACATAGAGTTGGTTTATTTGATCAAAGTTTAAATAGATGTTGTTATTTCTGGTAACCCTTAGTGGACTTTTGCTGACCAGGACTGTATGATGAGATTTTAAGGATTTGTTTATAAACAACAGATGGGATATGGGATGAAGATATCATTTGTGGTATTTTAAAAGAAAGTGATTAAGTTGTTAAAAATGTTTATACTTGTTGAGATGAAGGGGGAAGTTACTTCTTTCTATTTCTTTTTTCTTTTTTGTTATATTTTTATTTTTTCTTTCTTTTCTTTTCTGCACTTTTTAATTTTTCTTTCTACACTTTTACTTTTTGTAGTTTGTACTAGCTTTTATCTGTATAACTGTAATACTTAATAAAATTATTTGGGAAAAAACCCAAGAAAGTGAATACATGTCTACAAATAAAACTAAAAGCCTATAAAAGGTATATAGTAATAGGTTGCTCACAAACTCTCTTGAGAACTCTTGTAACACCTGCATTGGATGCAATGATGAACAGGTCAAATAACAAGGCCTGATAATATGGGCACCAAAGGGTCGACACACAATCTAAAATTATTTTCACATATATGAACAAGCACAAATAATGCATAGTTATGGTACAATGCAATCATGCCTGCTTGCTTCTGAAGTACGTCCTATTGAATTAAGTGAAAATTACTCTCAAGTACGGATGCAGAAGTTTGTACATCATGGAGCATACTTAACCCCTTTTATACCTGCCCCTATAAATCTTTAAGCAATGCCATTCCCTGCTCCTTGAACCAAAGATTTTTAATCTCTAAAGCCTAACTAGAGGTGTAGCTGAAGAAGAAAGATCAGAATGATCTGGTGTGAATTTGTAGGAGAGCATCTGCTTCAATGAGAGTATTAAGAAACACACACAGAATTCAAATATCGAGATGTATTTTGATAATCTTTTGCCATTCTATGTCCGCTGTAATAATCACATTGCTGGTCAGTCCTAGAAATCATTTAGAAAGATATGACAACAAGAACTATAGTCCACAGTGGAGCATAGTTGCATTTCTCCAAACACATAGCCATATCAATTAAAAAGCCAGCAGATACATTCACCCAATCTGCTAATGTAGTAAGCAATACTTTTTTTTTTTTTTTGGTGGTGGTTTATTGTATTATGTGAATATTTGGCCCACTTCAATTCATGGTGCATGCCCAGAAAATGGATTAATTCTGTAGCATGTTGTATGAATGCTTGCCAGTAATTATATTAATATTTAAAGCAGGGGGCAGCTAACGTTTTTGAAAAGAAGCTGCAGGGGATAGGATCATGGGCTAAATCCCTGGGAGGGCTTATATTGCTATTGCTGTTATTGTTTCCTCCTAAAAATGATGGAAAATTGGGTCCTTGATTTTTGTTCAGGGGGTACCCCAGGGCAGTCAAGGAAGGGGGATGCAGGGATGCATTTTCAGGAGCCACACATTGTCTACTCCTGCTTTAGGATGACATGAGACTATTCCTTACTTCTTGCTAACAGGGGAAACCTTATCAATGTGATCTGTAGCAGCAAACCACCACAGGATGTTTCTAGCTCAAAATATAGAAGAGTCTGTATAATTTTAAAGAATTCTGTCCTGCTCAATTTTTCCTCCCATAAATATGAGCCAATCAGTTTGGCAGAAAGGCTGTTTCTTCTTGCCAGACCTGAAGTGTCTTCATTGACCAATCTGGTGTGGATGGTTTTGGAAAAGTGCCTACAGAAGAATGCTGAGAGGTAGCCAGATCACTGTCCTTCTGTGTTTTCACAAATCCCATCCTGTTGCTTCTCTGTTGCTACAATAGATACCCAATCAAATATTTAAAAATCTGAAGCATGACACAACTATGGTAGATCTCATGTATTAGGGTGTACATAGATATCAGGTCATCTGGAGTTTGTAATGAACTAGCATTTAATCAAAGGACCATTTTTTCAAAGAGGGATTGCTTCTCTGTGAGAGTTAATTCTGAGCATTCTGGCTTCTGTTTCATAACTCATATTGTAGTACAACATTAGGAAATTTATTTTCCATTCATCATAGTCTTTATGTGTTTGACATAGCCAAAGAGGCAAGCAGATGCTCTGGGGAACTGCAGGAGCATATGAAAGCAAATGTTCCTTTACTCTTTGATCTCCTTCTCACCAGACATATATCTGATAGCAAGACAGATAGTGTGTCTGGATGTTGCATTTAGCCATCATGTCTAATAGCTATGAAAAAAAAAAAAAGGCTGAATACCACTTTAAAGTGTGCTAAGCCTGTGGCTGCCACTCCTACATGTAGCAGAAATTTCATAAATAAATAATGGATTGTGTGAAAAATTGCTCCTTTCTCTTGCTTTCAAATCTATGACCAATCAGGCAATTTAACTGTCTTACATCATGCTAGACTTTTCATCTATCAAGCCAAGATAAAAGGAGGGACAGGGGGAAAGTATTCAGACTTGCAAGATTACTGTAATCTTATAATAAAAGTAGTATTCATAACTTTGGTTTCCTATTCTGGTCTACTCTGAAGGGCTGACATCCCCATCCCTCCCTTTATCTTTGTGAGAACTAAGGAGGCTCCTGTCTGAGACACTTTCTGAAATTACATTTCTCAGATTTCTTTTCTCTGACTGTTGTTTTGGTTGTAGATCTTTATCCTGTTCCTCAAGGCTAATCCTATTTCCCATTACAAAAGGTCTGGGGCAGCCAGCCACTAGAAAGGTTGGTTTCCAGAATCCCATTTCACCCAACAGGGGTATCTATAGAGCAGGGGTAAAAAGACCAAGATGGTGGGTGCCGCCATGTAATCAAAGACATCACTCTTTTTTATAGGTATACAACTCATTGACACACACGAGAAAGAGGCAGGGGTTCAATTGCATGGTTGCACCTGTCATTCTGACTCCCTTCTGATGCACCTGCCACCTGGCCTCCCAGTGATATCTGAAATTGTTGTTGTTGTCAGTCGTTAAGTCATGTCCGACTCTTTGTGATCCCATGAACCATATTGCGCCAGGCCTTCGTGTCCTTCACTGCCTTCCTGAGTTTGCTCAGTTTCATGCTCATTGCTTCAGTGATGCTTTCTAACCATCTCATCCTCTGCCGCCCTCTTCTCCTTTTGCCTTCCATCTTTCCCAGCATCAGGGTCTTTTCCAAAGAGTCCTCTCTTCGCATTAGGTGACCAAAGTATCTGAGCTTGAGCTTCATTATCGATCCTTCCAATGAGCAATCAGGGTTGATTTCCTTTAAGATTGACTGGTTTGACCTCCTAGCAGTCCAGGGGACTCTTAAGAGTCTTCTCCAGCACCACAGTTCAAAGGCATCAATTCTTCGGCGCTCAGCCTTCTTTATGGTATCTGAAATACACCTTGCCAGACTGTATCAGATCCATGAAATGCTTCTACTCTTCTTTGTTCATTGTAAACACAGTGAAAGTCTACAGAAGGCAGACAAAATGGGACTGAGCAGGAGTTATGGGGAAAGATGGCAATTCACGTTTGAGTGCAATGTTTCAATTTTTCACCCAAAAGGCAACTGAAATTTAACTATCCTTTGAAATCTCTGCTTCTCTGAATTTTGCAAGACAGTTTACCAATTCAAACGAACAAACAAACCCTCAGCCCCCCTACAAACAATATGTTAGGGGAGATCTGTCCCCCCAAAAGCCTATATTCATGAAAAGAATGGACAAAATGCATAATAGGAAATAAAACTGTACATTAAGCAACACTGGAAACAAAAATGTATTTGCTTAAAGCACATTTATAGTGTGAATTTTTCAAAATTAAACTCTCAAGTGCAACAGTCCAAAACTGATAGATTCACAAACATAAGAAACCGAGAGAAATTGAAATTGATATATTTACTTATCTCTGCTATATTGTATAAGTGTGTGTGAGAAAGAGAGAGGGAGAGGGAAGTTTTTCCCCAGCATAGCTTCAAATCAGCAGCTGAAGCAAGATGATATATTCAGAATACATGATGCCGTTTTTGTGGTTAATGCAGAAATAATATCATATTAGCGCAAATCCCCACTGTGTACCAGACATTCTGTTTATCAAGAAGGCCATTAAAAGCCTGCTGTATATTTCAAAATCTTCTAATTAGAGCCTTAAGAAACAATTTGCAACAAAACAATTTATCTCCTTGTGGAATATTCTCATTCAGCTGGAATTTTCTCTGCTATATTAGCTGCTTTAAAATTGATTCATCTTACCATTAATGTCATTCTTATATATTGGGGGACTTCCTTCCCTCCCTCCTTCCTTCCTTCCTTCCTTCCTTCCTTCCTTCCTTCCTTCCTTCCTTCCTTCCTTCCTTCCTTCCTTCCTTCCTTCCTTCCTTCCTTCCTTCCTTCCTTCCTTCCTTCCTTTTGTGGGACATACCTGCTTAAAATAATTTTTAGGTGGCTGATGGTTGGGAGGGCCTGGTGAACTTATCACTGGCAGTGGTCTGGACTTTGTGGCTCATTTCTCATGTTTAGGGGTTTAACAACTATAGGTATGTCACATCTGTTAGATGTGGAATACTCTGATGCCTAGGTTTAATTCCTCTCCAGATAGGGCTGAAATACCAGCCTGAAACTTTCAGAACCACTAAGAATCAGTGTAATCCAAGAACCTCCAGCTTTTTTTTGGTCTGGGGGCACACTTGAAATTTTGAGAACATATTGTGGGCCCTGCTGAGCATGAGGGTTGCCATCCACAGAATGATATACCAGAATGGTGCCAGCCCTCTGCTCTAGGTCCTTCTATCTTCCTTATTACCTCTGTTTTAGGGGTGGGTGAGTGAGTCACAGTTGCTTCTCATTTTTATTTTGTAAGAAGCTCTATGGCAGTGTTGTCCAAACTTGGCCACTTTAAGATGAGTGGACTTCAACTCATGCTGGCTGGAGAATTCTGGGAGTTGAAGTCCACTCATCTTAAAGTGGCCAAGTTTGGACAACACTGCTCTATGGTGTCAGTTTGGGAATCAGGATGATGGTAGATGGGGAGATGTGTATTGCAACATGCCATTCTTAATTAAAATTCTGATGAGGTAGGGAGCTTGATGAGTGCTAAGGGAGGGAGGTGGCTTTAAACTGTATGGTCTGCAGGAATGGGCAATACTGAGTTAAATAGACTACGGGACTTGCTTAATATATGGAAGCTTCCTATTAATAGGAACATAAACCGCTGCCTTATACTGGGTCAGATTATTTCTCCATTTAGCCAATATTGCCTACTCTGTCAGTATCCTTCCAGAGTTTCAGTTTCAAAGTCCTGTGTTTTCTAACTCAACATGCTGGGGGATATTTATTTATTTATATTTATTTATGATATTTATACCCCATATACTCCCGGTAATGAGACCCAATTGGTAGTGTAATGGTTAAGGCACCAGTCTAGAAACTGGGAGACCGGGAGTTCTAGTCTTGCCTTAGGGACAAAGCCATCTGGATGACCTTGGGCCAGCCATTCTCTCTCAGCCCTAGGAAGAAGGCAATGGCAAACCACTTCTGAAATTTGCCAAGAAAATTGCAGGGACTTGTCCAGGAGGTCACCAGGAGTTAAAACTGACTCCAAGGCACCAAAAACAACAACAACCAACTAATTTACCATTAATGCCAACCCACAAAAACTGAACTTCAGATTTTTTATCTGCAAAACAGGAAGATTGCTACCTACAAATCAAGTTCCTTGTTTTGTTATTTCCTATGGGATGCTTGGAGCAGGGTTCATCTGAGTAGGAAACTCTACTTGGGGTATGAAATTTTGTTTTGTTGCCAAATTCTGTTCTTTTAATGACATTTTGAACCTTGATGCTGGTTCTAGGCAATGTGTGTTGATGGTGTAGCTTAACCCAGCAGCATACAGTTACCTTAGACCATGTTCTATTATATGTCCATGTAGCCCAATATCTTCTGGATTATCAGATAGAGGCATGCCCACCCCCCCTGGTTTTTTTTTTGTAATTAATGGCACAAATTATTGAACTATGGATTTTCTGCGGATGCTCTACTATTGAGCTAAACTCAATGATTAGGATTCACTAACAGTCTAGTCTTAAAGAGCTTGGTACTATTTCTTCCATGACCTTAGACATAATTGGGCAGAGAGATCATTTGGAATTAATATATTGTGTCAACAGGTGACAAAAGTTTGTACACCCGTATTCTCTTTGAAGCACAATTTCTGTACATTTGTGTTAAAAAATTGCATCCAATGAAGAAAAACACTCAGCTTTGCTGGAGCAGTTGCATTTCTAAACTCAAGTATATAATTAAAAAGAAAAATGAATAGAGTTCACCCAGCTCAGATAATAATATCTTCAGCTAAATCCAAGCCTTCCGGTAAAACACTCAAAATGCATGCCATTAAACTGCAGGGTTCACTTTTATATTTCACAAATTGGAATGCACTTAATTAAGAACACAAAATACAATCATGTGGGCATTTAAAACATTTTTCTGCAAAAAGAAGATTCATTCAGGGCTCTTGAATCCCATCTATTTCATATTTACATATGTACATACATATATACATTCCTTTCCAGGGTAAGTAATGTTATGCAGAGTGCAGGAAAAAATTAAGAAATACTAAGCCATAGAAAGTGAAGGTGGAAAATAAAAAAAGGAAGCATCACTAGAACTAATGGGCACCAATAACATTCACTATACCTCTACTTTTTATCTTTGCAAATCATTTTTGCATCTCTCACATCCCTATATCATTTTACATACTGCCTTTTCACACATCGCCTTTTTCATTTTTTTTTTAATTTACAGGAGATGGCATACCTAGATTACAAGATCCAAAGAAACATTTTCCATTATACTCAGACAATGAAGACGATTGTTTCCGTCAAAGGCAGGAAGAAAGGTAGCAATGAAAGGTAGGGATTTTCCTTGGTACTTCCCATCCTTCCTTCTCAGTGTGGTCCATTTGATGCAGGAAGCTCCTCTCTAGCTATTCTGAGAAGAGACAAGAGTTGTTCTAATTCCTACAGCACTCCAAGCAGCCAACAGTCCAAAATGAAAAACAGATTCTAGTAAAGATCACTAAAATGGAAGGCTTAACACAACTCTAGTCCAAGCCTGGGAGCAACCCAGGAGTAGGCTCTTTCCAACAGGCATGGCAGACAATTGGGGGCATCTTTAAGAGGGCCTTTCCTGGTGACTTTCATGGACCAGTCAGGTTCATATCAAGATGGGGCTTGATTATTGAAGCTGCTGCCTATGCTGTTTCAGGCTTTAGAAATAAGATGTTGCATTGTCCCCAGAAAAGATTTGCCAATATGGGCATAATGGGGCCCAGTATATTTCAACAACTGTAGCTTCCAGACCTTCTCGAAAGGTAGCTTAAGTAGAACGCAATACAATAGTCTCGCAGAGATGCAACCAGGGCATAGATAACCAGTATTGGTCACAATGACTTAGAAATCCAATTTCAGTCTATCTGTGACAAAAGGAACAAAAACTGAGGGAAGAGGCAAGGAACGGTTCATCTGATCAGTACTTGTGAATAAAAATATATCACAGATACCTCATGATGATTTAATGATCTTTTCTTTGATGAGCAAATTAAATTTGGGCTAGCCCTGCCACTGGAACTTCTGCCATGCTCCATGGAAGTGTGTCTTGTTTCCCCAAATACTCCCTGAATTTGATACCTATTCTTTACATTAGCTTTTGTAAAATAATGCCCTATTGTGTAACTCAATTCCATTCTGAGCGTCACAGTGCCTAGATTTTTGTCTTTGTGATGCTGAGCCATGTGTTTTAGAATATACAGCTGTCTTTGTTTGGAAGAGACCAAAAATAGCACGATCTGCTTCTGCAGAGTGGTGTGCTAAATTATTTACATTTCAAAGCCCACAAGTAGAAACAAGGACAATATTTCCACAGTTTACTTCTCTTGACAGATATCCATTTTTGTCTCGTTCTATAAGCTAATTTAGACTTCACTTTTCTAAGTGCCATTTACCTCTTTTTTCATTTATATGGTTCGCAGACTAGATATTATTTTGTAAGCCATTATATGTTTGCATCTTTCCTGCAAAAAGAATGGAGAAATAGCTTGATATGCAGCATAACAACCATATCATCATTTCCATCATCACCATCAAATATCTTCTAGCCCCATGAGGGCTATTTTTCTGTTCGAAGGGTCAGCCTGATCATATAAAGATCTGGGTTAACATTGATTTTAAGAGGATCCTATCAATAAAACTAGATACCACATACCACTTGTGTCCTAGGCCAGCCATCTCTGTCTCAAATCCACCAGATGTAGGGGTTCCAACTGCCAAAATTGTTAGCTGACATTATCTTAGAATTCAAAGTGGTAGAATCCTACCACACTTGGAAGTTGCTAGGTAGGGAAAATGTGTCCTGCAGCAATGGATAGGCAAACCTTTGGGCCAGGTCACATTTGGAAGTTGGAGTGTGTGTGGTGGACCATCTCACACAAGAACTGATGTTGAAGAGGACTGCCTATTCACAAAATGGCTGTTGGGGTGGGCATGGTCAGTCACAAAGTATCCAATTTATTTGAAGGCAAGCTGATATGGTTACTCCTGAAATCAGCCTGCTCTTGACTACCATAATGAAGCTTATCTGCCAAGCATGTGAACAGAAATTAAATTACTGCTCTAATTACCGTTCTGGGGCCACCAACGGTTATTATTTTCTAAGACTGTGTGACTGTAAAAGATATATTATTATACATAAAAGCAAGACTCTAGAATTTAGGTGCAAAATCTGCAGCTCAGAGGAAGCGTGTGCTCCATCAGTATCCTATTTCTGACCCACACAGGATCCCTTGAAGTAGTTGTAGCCAATTTTTAAATTTGTTTGTTAATTTATTTATTTGCCTTTGGGGAAAGTTTGATGGGTAGGGTGGATTAAACCTTTCAAATGCTTGAGGTACCCACTTTACTACTTAAAACCCTCTTGAAGCCTTCTCAAAAAAGCACCTTTGACGCCATCCGCTGGGATCTCTAACATGACTTGCATAATGTAAGCCTTAAATCAATGGAAGTTGATATAACCCTGAGAGGCTTCTACTTGTTTCGTGACATGCCAGTTTTCTCTTTTTGTTTTTAATTAAAAGAACTTTATAAAATTAAAAATCAGGTGGGTGGCTGCCAAGAAATTTTTGTGGCACATTATGCTCATAACCATAACTTTGCCAAGCCTTGGTCCTTGCAGATTTTCAGGCATATAGTCTCTGACCACAAGGAATAACAAAAAGTCTGAAAGGACACACCGCTTCAGATATGATGGTTTAGTTATGATAATTGATCCTTCAAGGAAGTTGAGATAACCACTATCTTATCCGCCTCCCAACTTATTGTACCATAACTGTTACATTTAGACTGACAGATTCATCAGCCACAGGTCACTCACCAAGTTTTGTGATGGAGTTCAGATCTGAACTTATGTTTCATCTATCCTAGTTCAAAACCATTGTATTACACTGGTCCTATCCTTATATATAATACCACAGAATAGCTTACATGTCATTATTTCAGGTGCAAAATGTAAATCTATTCAGAATGATTCAGAGATGCTTTGATCAGCAGCTGGAGAAATTGGGCCAAATCCACTTATGTATCAACAACTCTCTAACTTATTGCCTCCTTCATATATACCCACAACTTTTCTCAGTTCCCATCTTCTTTGAATGGGAATGAGAGAATGAAAATCAAGTTCATCCTAAGCCACAGTTGTTTGCTGGGTCAGTTACTGTCTCTTAGCTCAAAACTACAGAGCTGTGTTCATTCGACCTCCTTAATAGGACAGAATAGGCTTCAGACCTTGAACAAGCACGGCACCTTTCTGCTGTTCATTGAAAGACTCAGAGTCCTTCCAGGCTTTCCACATGAGCCCAGTAACAAAAGTGTTGCTGCTTTAAGAGTTGCTTTCTCTTTAATGAGTGGACCTTTTAAAGTAGTGTGGAAACCTGAAAAAGGCTGGGCTCCTTTAAAGAATAACAGAGAAGTGCTATGTTTGTGTTAGGTCCAGAGTGCTTCTTTGGAAATATTTCTGCACAGGGCATAGCCCCAGTGCTTGAATTTTCTGGTATGTACAACAGCTGATGCCACAGCAATCAAACAGGCTGGATTAGCCTAACCAGGCTGAATCCTAACCAAATTTAGCACATGGTCCAATATATCTGCTAGATTTTTGACCTGGTTTTGTGTGAAACCAGCCAAAATGTTTACAGCTGTGTTAAAGAAGCCATGGAATGAGAACATAAACTGTTCCACTTTAAGAATAATAAAGATTACCTTAAGGTTTCTGCTGGCAGTTTGCCACCAAAATGCTTGAGGCTGTGACTTAATCAAAAGGAAATGTCATTTTTAGGCAGGGTGGAAGATGAGCAGGTTAAATGGATTGTATTGCTCAGTGTTTACTTAAACTTTTGAAGTCTACTTCTTTGCACTTTTTCCAACAAAATTTGCAAATGTGTTTTCCAATTTGGCCTTCAGCCTCCTTTATGTCTGCTTTGATTTATTTACATAGGTTTATAATCTACACTTTCCATAAGCTTTCCGGGTGGGTGCTCAAATTCAGACAATCAGACTGTTAAAGTTGTACGTTAGGCAACAGTCCAAGCAAAAATTGCCTAGTTTTTATATTTTGCTCATGTCTTTTGAGGGGTGTCCACAGGGTGTGGTCAAAAGTCAAGATGGTGGCCATGATGAAGCTCCACCTGTTTTTTATGTGTGTGTTGCAAACAGAAGCTCTGCCTGGGTCATTTGTGCATCATCCACATTAACTTTTTTGACCATACCCTGCATTTTTTATTGTTTTTTACCTCTATCCCCACCATTACTCTGCCTCTTTTCTTGTAAATTAAAACTAACACTTTAAATAATAATATTCTAAAAAAGACTTGAGCACATACTAACTAGGCTAAAAATTCCAATCACTGCAAAGAATAGAAAATAACTATGTATTTCAGAGAATTGGAAGGAACTATTTAGATCACTGAATTTAACCTTGTAATCCTTGCAAGAATCCAAATTAAAACATTATTGACAGATGATTGATTTCCTTCCTGGGTATCACCCTTCCCACCCAGTTTTGTGTCATCTGCAGCTTTGATAAACTTTTTCTCTACCTCTTCGTCCAAGTCATTAGTGAATATGGCAAAATGGATAGGCCCTAAGCCAAACTTAGTGGCATTCAACTTGATACTTCATGCAGTATGATAAAGATCCAGTGATGGATCTTTGAATATATTTTTCCTCAGATATGTGCCTACTTAACAGTCATGACATCTGGTCTGAACTTAACTAATTTGGTAATCAGAATGTCATGGGGAACTTTGTTAAATACTTTGCTGAGGTCAGGTTTTATTGTATTCACAGCATTTTCACACTCTAAGGGAGTTATCCCATCAAAAAGTGAATAAGGTTAATCTCTCAAGACAAATTCCTGATAAAACCATGGTTATTTCAAGTTACAACTCAAACATTAGTAGCTACTCAAGAATCTTCGCAGGTGTCAGTATCAGACTGCCTGCTGCCTGTTCCCTGGGTCTTCCTTTCTCCTCCTTGTGAACGTAGGGGTGATATTTGCCATCCTTCAGTCAACTGGTGCGTCACCTATTTTCTAGTATTTCTTAAACAGTTTTGGCTAGACCACAAGCAAGCTCTTTCAGTACCCTAAGATGCAATCCATCTAGCCATGGAGATTTTATCTCATATAAGAGTGGTAAGTTCTATCATATTTGAATGGGAAACCGGCTCCTTCAACCAAAACTTCACAGTTGGACAAGGGAATGCATCTCCTCTCAGAAGACTGAGTCAAAATAGGAATTGAGTAATGCTACCTTTTCTTTATCATTTGTTACTCCTTGACTGACTTTCCTGAGCAGCCAGTGTACGATTTTCTCTTCTTTTATTATGAATACAGCATATCTGAAAAATCTGTTTCTGTTGTTCTTAGATAACCTCAGCTCATTCTGAGTTTTGGCCTTTCTGACACCATCTCTACAATTCTGAGTTTCTTGTAAAAAGCGTACTCTTCCTTGGTGACTCAATTCTCTTCTCACCTCCTATACATGTCTTTTTGATTTTCAGATTTTCACTAAGCTTTTATTATGCTTTTTGACGTCTTCTGGTTTTACTCATAGGAATTGTTTGCAATTATGCTTTTAGTTTCTCCTTTTTTAGTAACACCCACCCATCATTAGCTCCTTTTCTTCCCTTGCCATGGAGTCTTAATTGTAACTGCTCTGAAATTATTAAATTTTGCTTGCTTTAAGATTGAGAATTTCAGAGAGGTTCAGTTTCTCTGAATAGCAAGAATTCCAGGATTATATGACAATTTCTTCTTTTGCTTCATGGTTGAATGGGAGGGCACTAGAACTTTGGGAAGGATGAATTGATGCTTTGAGACATTTTACTTTGCCTGTAGTGTTGCCACAACTGGATCTTCCTATGAAAATACATATAGGTAGTCCTCACTTAATGACCACAATAGGGACTGGAAAATTTATCGTTAAGTGGGGCAGTCATTAAGCAAGTCACTGCATGACTGGACCCAATTTTATGACCATTTTTATGACAGTTGCAAAGCAAATCACATGGTTGTTAAGCAAATCATGTGATCTTTAAGAGAATCCAGCTTCCCCAATGGACTTTTTTGCTGGAATTTGCTTAATGACCAAAGTGATTCACAGCTATCATTAAAAAGGTTGCAATCATGATCACATGACTGCAGGGGTGGTGTGACAGTTGGTGATGGACATAAGTGCGAGTACAGGTTGTAAGGCACTTTTTCCAAGGCCGTCGTAACTTCAAAACATTGTTAAATGAATGGTCATTAAGTGAGGACTACCTGTATACATTCACATGTATATATGTATATGTGTGTGTGTGTGTGTATGTACGCACACACACAATTTTGGGCATTATGCAATTTATTAATACACACAATATGTGGTGGGACCTCAACCTTTAATAGAGTCTCCAAGGTTCAAATCAATCTCATAAAATTTTGTGGGGGGAGCATAGCATGTAACATTCTCTTGGATGGCAGGGATTGCAGAGAATGAGGCAAAGCCATGTTTATTTATTTATTTTTAAGATTTACAAGGCTGCCCAACTCACAGTATGACTTTGAATGGCATACAGCATAAACAAACTGTAAATCAAAAAAGAAGAAAAAATAAAGAAAATCATATAACAATTAGCAGACAATATATAAATATAAAATATAAAGTGGTCACCAAGCACAGAACAATCCAAACCTCAGAGCGGGGACCCCTACTCCACTGGCCCCTAATGCCTGGAGGAAGAGCCAGATCTAGAGGGCTTTCCTAATGCGAGAAAAGTTGGGGCCTGTCATATGTCACGGGGAAGTCTGTTCCAGAGAACAGGGGCACCACAGAAAAGGAAAACTTCCTAGGTTCCATAAGATGACAAGACTTAAAAGAAGGTGCCTGGAGCATGTCCTCCCTGTGGGAGCATGTGGGGTGGGCAGATGTTCTTGGGAGAAGGTGATCTTTCAAGTAACCCAGTCCTTTGCCATGTAAGGCTTTAAAAGTAATAACCAGCACCTTGAATTGTACCGAGTAGTCTGTTGGGAGCCAGTGCATCTCACAGAGTAGCAGTGTTATGGTGTTAAGTTCATGAGTAGAGCTAAGATCTTCTCTCATTCCCTACACTTGGGGGAGAAACATTGGAAGGTTTTTCTTTTTAAACTCTATGAAGCTCATTTTAAGGCTTAAACTACAAATTTTGGCCATCTGCATGGTGTACTTAATCAGGTCAACTAAAGACCTGGGAGAAGCATTTGTGTAACATATTAAGCCTGCTTTGTGTTATTTTTAGGGCTTAAGCCACTCCATTTTGGTTAGAAAATGAATTAATAAACCTTAATAATTAAGGGTAAATGAGTTGTATGAACAGAACCATATTGTACTTTAAAGTAGTGGAGCACAACTGCACGGCTATTCAGCAGTTGTGCTTGAAGGAGCTTCTGGACTGAGAAAAAGAAAGGAAGATATTCAGGGGCCCATCACAGCCCCAGGGCGATAAAGGCACTTACCCCATATCTGTACTACAGTCTTTTCTCTGATTTTTTTCTTCCTTGATCATAGATTTACCCTTCCTGCCCACCCATTTCCTTCTCCAAATGATTGCTCAGCTCCACTTTAGCCTAATCAGGGAGTCTAGATTTCTGTAAACTCTTCTCTTGCAATGAGTGATTCTTCACTTGCAAGTGGGATACACACATCTGGGATGTCCTACTCTTTTGCCAAAGCACCAATCAAGGTTCTTCCTCTCCTCTCCTGTACATTTCTTTTTAATCAGATCATTAGTATTCTCCCTGATTAACCAGCTACTTCTCAATTTAATTAAAATTTAGGCTATATTTCTTTTTATCAGGAGCCAAAGGTTCCAATTACATTTTATTCTCATTACACCAGGGCTGAGTCCTGTTAGCCAAGAGGTATTTTGTTAACCCATTCCTTGCTCTGAGACATCCTGTAAGATTGGTTTCTAAGCCATTTGCAAACTTCGCAGTTTTATGTTTATTGCTCTGTTTTGTTGGTTTGTTTTCCATCCAGTCATTTTATGATACTTATGCAATTTGAGGGCTTTTTAATAAAAGTCTTTAAAAGCATCAAAATGTTATTGTGTGCTTGTGTGTGCGCACACACACACACACGGAGAAACAACTGCCTAGTTGCTGACACCCCAGAATTATCAATATGAAAATGCATGATTTGAATAAGACTGTGTCATGGCATGTGGGAATGACCTTGGGAGACATGGGGAAGAAATACTGCCTAGGGAATGATCAGATAAGAGGGGGCATAGCCCGCAGCTGCATAACAGACAGAGAACGAAACTCAGAAAGGAACCTCCCTAACTTATTAGGCTGTAAAAGAAACGGCAGGAGATCTGTACCTTCAGACTTGCAAGATTCTGCCAATGTAGCCTACAATAAAGTAGAATTAGCTCATCTAGACATGGTTCCTGTCTGGCCCACTATAATGTGGTGAACTACTTTGGTCTCCAATAAACTCATTTACACAAAGAAGGTGATAGAAGTGGTCAATGGCCTACTGTCCACTTCTGAGAAATTAATGATTAATTATCTTGTGACACCCAAAAGTTTATTCATACTTTTCTGGAATAGATATATGTAACCCTCCTCTAGGTTTGAAACAAGTTTGAGAATCAGATTCAGACAATGAGTTGGATGGTGTAATATGGCAACCCATGGAGAGGTCCAGAGAATTCTTATCTACTTCAGTGCAAGAATTAGACTTTAAGATCACACGTTACTGGCATTTAACTCCTATGAGAATCTCACATATAATGCATAATCACTCTAAAAGTGCTGGAGGGCTTGTAATAAAGAAAGGACTAGATCCCAGCCTTACTCTAATTTCATATGCCCTTTGATCTGATTTGCAACACTCACTTTCAGTTCAGATTCTGATAGGTTTTACCTGTCCAGAGCCAGAAAGATGATGAGAAAGAGAGAGACAGAGACAAAGGGGGCATCAGAATATGTAAAGGTGGGGTACTCTACAAAGGAAAGCTTTGTGATGAGGACAACAGGTGCAAAATACTAGATATCTCCATTACTGGAAACATTTAGTTTCTGCCTTCAAACTTCAGTGCAAAGAAAGTGATAGCAGCCCAGCCGTCTAATTTGTTAAAAGATGAATGCCCAGTTAAAGCTGACAGGAAAGCTGTGACCAAGAACCAAGAAGCATCACTCTTCCCCAAACTTTTTGATCTAAGAAAGTGCTCTCTCTTCAGTTCAGGCGATGGGTTGGGCTCTGTAGGAAGGGAAGCTAGATAAATAACCATTCCTCCCATATAAATTAGACACCTGGCTTGATCTTTAACAGTTCCTCTGAAGAACACTAGCTGTGACATGACAAATGTGCCTTTCAACATACCTTGGTTGATCACCAAGGGAGTAAGAGAAATGCGGCTTAGAGTTACAGGATGGAAAAGCAAGGCTTACTGAAAGAGAAAAAGTGGGCTTTCAAGGAACCCTGTGGGGCTCATTCTGTCTATCAACTGAAGGATACATCAGGAGTTCAGATAGAGCATAAGGGGACCTGTGAGCATTAGGAATGTGCTCTGAGTATTCAGGAAAGGGACTACCTTCCTGGGTTGGCCTTTCTCATTCTTTCCAAGGTAACGGAATGGTGCAAAGCCATTATATAGTGGGGGCTAGCACTCCATCTATCCACCAGCCAATAATTCTCAGAAAACTGAATGGTGGGGGCGGACAACAAAAGCAAGGCTGAGTTGGAAAATGGGCTGAATCCAACTTGGGGAAAAACATCCCAGGAAAAAATCTCTCAGGCCTTCCTAGGGGATGCTAAGCCTCCAGGACTTCCAAGTCATGTAACCCAGAGCAGAAGATATGTAGCTCTCCTTGGGCTTCCCAGTGCTCACATACACACAAGCACACACAGGTGTAAGACAAAGAGGGAGCAAAGCAGAAACACACCCACACATACATCTTATTCCTTCCTTTGTTTGTTTGTTTTTTTCCCCTGCCTTCGAATCAGAGCTGACTGCTGGCGACTGACTACAGTTTTCTTGGCAAGATTTTGGAAGTGGTTTGCCATTGCTTCCTTCCTAGGGCTGAGAGAGAGGGACTTACACAAAAGAAAATGCAGGTGCCTTTAAAGGTGGTAGAGGTTTAAAACGTTAAAGCTGGTAAAGGGGTTGGAAAGTATTCCAGAAGTGAACCTTTCTAGGCTTTCCCTACTTCATTATATGCATTTTTATTCTTCCTTCTTATTGAATATAATTCTCTCAGTGCTTCCTCCTTTCCTCTCCATCCAGTTGGGTAACTCTTCCATTCCCTCCCATGTCAACCTCAGCCCGGTTCACAATATTCCTGCTAACCCCATTTCCCTCTCCAGGAACTGACAGTGATACATTTGGCTCCATTCCTTTTCCCCTATGCAGGCTTTGAATTTTCCAGCCTTATGTCTTCTAAGCTTCCTAGGAGCTGAAGACATTCATGGGAATACAGAAAACATAATTTTGCAGATTGGGCTCCCATACACATTCCCCACCCTATAAAACTGATTATCTATACTCTGCCTGTCTGTCTGTCTATCTATCATCCATCCATCCATCCATCCATCCATCCATCCATCCATCCATCCATCCATCCATCCATCCATCCATTGAGGGCAGTATCACCCATGCAAGTTGAATACGCACACAGGAAGAGTTTGTGTGTGCGTTGTGTGTGTCTATTTGTGCAGTATTGTTATGTCTTCTGCCCAGCTATATTTGAGGGCCTTGCCTAGGTCATGACCTGTTTAAAACAGCATAATATGAGAGACAGGGGTGTCCACAGGGTAGAGTAAAAAAAGTCAAGGTTGGTGTGCATCACACATCAAAAACAGGCAGAGCTTTGATTGCACTGTCACAGTCACCATAACCTATGGATACCCCTGTGAGTGACTTACAGTTACCATCAACATTTACAAGCTGGACAATGGAATAAGCAGGCACTGATGTCACTTCCCACTGTGGTGAAGTACATTGTATTTCTGTTTAAATCAGAGTTATTGTTTCTAAGATTTCATTTCTGCCTATAAACATCTACCAATTTCTCTCTTTTTCCTTTACAAATCAGGGCTCCTTTTGTTCTCTTTGGTTGGGGGATCCATCTCTTTTCATTTTGTGATGCCTTTCTGGCCACCCTGTCTGGGACTGCTAGAGGTGGTGTCTTCTAAAGTTGATGACGCATGACCTCTGTTCCCCATTTCCAAAAGCTGGAATGAAAAGCAAATGAAATCCCTTTTCTCCACCCCCTTGGGGTAAACTGGGGCATTCCCTGTAGTTTCCTTTTCCAATCTTAGAGGCCATGCTTGCACAGAGCAAGCTTGTGGCCCCTTCTTCATGGAAATGAAAATTGCCTATAAACATCTACCAATTTCTCTCTTTTTCCTTTACAAATCAGGGCTCCTTTTGTTCTCTTTGGTTGGGGGATCCATCTCTTTTCATTTTGTGATGCCTTTCTGGCCACCCTGTCTGGGACTGCTAGAGGTGGTGTCTTCTAAAGTTGATGACGCATGACCTCTGTTCCCCATTTCCAAAAGCTGGAATGAAAAGCAAATGAAATCCCTTTTCTCCACCCCCTTGGGGTAAACTGGGGCATTCCCTGTAGTTTCCTTTTCCAATCTTAGAGGCCATGCTTGCACAGAGCAAGCTTGTGGCCCCTTCTTCATGGAAATGAAAATTGCTCAGCCCCCAAGCATGAGCGAGTCCTTTCTGCTGTGAGATGCATAAGGCTGGGTAGCTTGTGATGTTATTAGAACATGAAGGATGTACCAGGCTGGCTTGCTGAGGTAGGGAGAAGGAATTTCTGGCTCAGCATTTTCCACCGCCCCCCTCCCCTTGCTTTAATGGCAACTTGGTTTCCCCCTCCTCCCTTAGGTTCCTCTCCATCCATCGCAGCACTGGCCGCTCTGCTGCCTGGCAACAGTGCCGCGGGTGATGTCACAGGAACTCAGAAGATTGTGAGAAGGGAATAAACAACAGCGCCTGGATTTGTCTAAAGCTGTAGCTCAGGAAAGCTTGTCAGCCTACCAGCATCTGCTGGAGATATTTTCAGAAATCAGGCTAATCCAAATTTAACTTGAGCAATGTTTCACACACACAAAGACACACCCCTCAGAGGCGAGAGTTTTCCAGCATAGTTTCACATTGCAAGGAGACACACTACCCAGAGTATTATTTGAATGTTGTTTTATTTTTTAAATTGTGTATCATATGGAAGCAGCCATTAACGAAGGGATAGATTTCTGAGTGAGATTAAAATCAGAAGAAACTTCTTTACATGGCAGCAGGGTATGGGATCTAAACGTTTTTTCACCTAAGCCTCCTGTGGTTTAATTTCTCCGTGCCCCTTCAGTGTCCTCCAGAGGCGTGGTGGCGCTCCATGTATAGCAAGAACTATGACTTATGAGAAGAGGTCTGAGAGAGGGAATTCCCCAAATCCACACAGTGTTCCTCAGCAAAATGCTGTGCAAATTTCCCCCCACATTAAAGCCCCCAGAGCCACAGGTCCCACATTTCAGAAAGATGTCCCATCCTTCCAGAGGGACTATTTAGGTGATATGGGATTCTAGAAAGATTATTCAGATACAATCCCTGGTCCAGGACATGACCCTGAATTCCGTTACCCCCCACACCACAAGCCCTCTCTGAATTCATCAGCTGAACCTCTGTGACATACTTCATATACAGACCATAGTGCAAACATGGGCTACTTACAATTTCCATAATTCCTTCTTTTGTAACTCCTGGAGCTTCAAGGTCACATAACTGAAATCAAACAATTTGTAGCTGCTACTTTGATTAAAAAAATATTCTTTCAGCCACCTTACTCCTATCCTTACCCCCAGCATGTAAAATGGAGCATTGAATATTCCATCCTTGATTCTCCTGTTGACATCATTGTCATGTCTCATGCTGCAAAATTGTCTACTGTAATGGAAATTCTAGAAGGAAGGAAGGAAGGAAGGAAGGAAGGAAGGAAGGAAGGAAGGAAGGAAGGAAGGAAGGAAGGAAGGAAGGAAGGAAGGAAGGAAGGAAGGAAGGAAATAAGAAAAAAAAATGTGACCTCACACACAAAGTTGACAAGCCATGCCTAATTCGGATCTTCACCTTACCCATTGCAGGCTTTGCCTACTTCTCTCTCCCTCTCCTTCTCCTTCTCCCTCTACCCCTCAAGGTTAGGTGAAACCCCTGGGCATTAAAATAATATCTACCTGTCATTGTCCAGGTAGACTCACTCGTGCTTCAAGAAGAAGCATTTCCCATTATCTCCTGTGTTTCATCCATTTAACTGCAACTATTGACAGTACAGACAGTACAGATTAGAGTTGACAAGAGTTGGCGTTCTCCTAGGTCCTCAGGTGGAAGATCCATATCTAGGTCACACATTATCAGTGACTGCATTTGGGAAAATAAATATCTTGCAATACTCCATTTAAGGGAAAGATCTGACCTGTGCAAATTTTGTTTTGTGCAAAGTGGATAAAAGGTGGTGGCTACATCTGCCTGAATTATCATGACCTCTTTAACTGGGGAGAACTGACTATTGTGTCACATAGGCCACTGCTGTGTGAGTTAAAAAAAAAAAAGTTCCAACAACGTGACAGGGTAAAAAATATTCACACTGAACCAGGACAGTGGCAAAGCAGCATATTGTTAACCTGATTAGTATAGGAGCAGTTTTAATCCAAATTTGTGAAGGTGCAAATGGCTGGCCTTATACAGACATGCTGAACCAGATCAATTAAGGACCTAGTAGCTACATTCACATAGCATCCTATATTGCTGATTGACCCAGAACATGAGTTAATTCAATAATCAGATCCAACATATTGTGTGAATGCAGCCAATCCAGTGAGTTCTGAAGTAGAGTTCAAGGGCAGTCAGCCAGTCCTCTAAGAAAACAAGACAGCGGTATGAAATGGCTAAAAATGTAATGCACGCTTCATTGTGGCAGCACAGAACAACCTCCCAGCATATTGATTAGCAACCAGAATTCTGGCTTCTCTTGAATGCATTCTTCTCCTTCTCTTGACTTTTTCCCAGCTGTTTCTCTCTTGCTTTCTTGTTTCCTGGGAGCAAGTCCCTTTTGTTACTTCTCTCCAAATTCAAGCACATAAATAAAACTCCAGTTCTGTTTAAAATAGCTGTTCATTGTCCTCCCTGGCTGATCAGATGCCTTGAGAAGCCCATTAGAAGGGTTTTGAGGGCAACAGCTTCTCAGCAGCTGGTACAGTCAAAAGCATGCTGATCCTGACAGGCATCAATAGCCTCCATGAGGTTCTCTACTTCTTATTTAAAGTTGTCCAGATCCATGCCAGCACTAAGTCTGGTGGAAGTGAATGCTCCAGTTTAAGTTTGTTCTGCATCCCCTAAGATTCTATTTCAGACACAAGATTCTAGAGAAAAGCTTCATACACAATATTATAAACCTCTATTAACTGCCTTTCCTTATCTTTTCTTAAAGTTGAAATGTTTACTTGTAGGGGAAGTGTTCACAACCCCCTTTCTAAATTTTAAGTTGTTCTTTTTTACAACAATTAAAAAAAAAAACAGGATTTATATTCAACTCTCAGTAAAATTCCTAGGTACCTCAACCTAATGTCCTACAGTTATTAATGGATAGTAGTAAACCTAACTTTTCATCATCCATAATCACTGTCCCATGGATTTACAATTTCTGGGCTGAAAGCAGTATATGCCAGCATACTGTCTCTTGTGGAAAGCATTGATTGTAGCACATCAAGCAGAAAACAGTGCAGAAATGTTGCCTGCCTGCCCCTTCTTTTTCTTTCTCTCTCTTTCTCTCCCTCTCCCTCTCCCTCTCCCTCTCCCTCCATCTCTCTTTCAGGACAAGTTCTGATTCTACCCACAGGTAATCTAATTCCCCATGTTGGTTGGAGAATTCTGGGAGTTGAAGTCCACCCATCTTAAAGTTCCCAAGCTTGAGGAACACTGTCCTAGAGGAAGGAGATGAAACAGTGAAAGGAGAGGTCAGAGGAAAATGAAGTGTAGGTGTTCCCAACAGAGGGAATATCCTATAGATAGTGCCAATTCCCAAGTACGGTTCTGCACATCATACACATTTCTTTAGAAATAATTTGAGTGGGACATATATAAACAGGCAGGGCCAAAGACACAGTGGTGAGACTATTTATATTCTCCGGTTTTGACTTTTCCTTCCTTCCTTTATCTCCGACTCTCTATTTTTCCTTGCTCCTCCCAGGTGAACATATTTGTCTTCCTGCTGGGTTTCATTATCACAATCACAATAGGACTTTTTCCAGAGCAAATATGGATAGTAACAGGAAATTGGGCTGAAAGCAAAACCCATTTACTGATATCACATTCTTTGTTGTGTAACATTTTGATTGTTCAAAAGAAAAAAAAATTATAGGCTCAAGCATGCAACACAGAATGAGGTACAAAGCTAGTGACGGATTTAAGAACAAAACGATCACAGAATGTCATCATAATCAAAAATCAAAACACTTCCTAAAATAGATTCTTAGCAAAGGCTTCAAATAAATATTTCCTTTGTGAAAATATCTTTGTTATAAAGTTAGGGATGTGCAGATCCTTAACAATCTGGTTTGTTCTGCTGCTCACTTTGGCAGGTACTGTTTTTGATTTTTGGGTGTAGGGGGAGGACTCAAAAAAAAAAAAAGCCAGATTGAATGGAGTTTGACTAAGATCATACCTGCTTTAGATGGTTAATGGGTTGGCCAAGGGATCTCTTTCAGCTTGTTTTGTCTCTTGAAAAGTCCTATGAAATGTTCACATTGGACAACCATCTGGCACTGTTGTTTAGCTGCCTGGGCTTTTTAAAAAAATTAACCCAATCTGGTCAACTTCACCAGGCCTTGAAATGTGCTAAGAAGCTCAGCAGAGTTAGACCTTTCTTCTGACTGGACTATAATTTGCTCTGGAAAAGTTTTGAAGACTTCTTCTTTGGAATAGCTGACTCCAAGCCCACCTTCATAGAATTTTTCTCCCACTCAATGGCCCATTTGTCTTGAAGTTGCACTTCTGAGACACATCCTTGAAACAATTACAAAATGGACAATGCTATGTTCAGTTCTGGTGTGTCATTTGAGAAAGGACAAGTGAAAACAATGAACAAGTTGGATTGTTTTCCTTTCATGAAAAGGCTAGAATATGGGCTACTGGCTATTTGTGCATAAACATGTAAACATCAGCAAAAGAAGATGTTATTTGACACTAGTGGGAGGGGCTTAAGCATACTGTCCAGTGTTCTAGATTTTATCATGCCTAAGTTGGCCTTTAATAAACACGTTCAGTATCTCCTAGCAAATGAAGGCTTTGTACAATATTCACCTAATTTATATGGCAGTTAATGCAAATTGTGCACAAAACGTTTTTTTAAAAAATGAAAAATATTCTTCCATGATTTGGCGTATAAACAATTTTATTGTAGGCTTCTTTAACATGACATTTTCCTATGTAAGCTTTTTCAAGCAATGGAACTATGTTGCTGTTTGTAAACAACTTTCAGAAGCAGGTTTTCTTTTCAGACACAGATATTTTTTGGATGGATTTTTGATTAGGAAAAGATAAACAGAAGCTAGAATTATTTTGGCACAAACACTCACGCTGCTGTTAAAGTCCAGCGGGAATGGGATGTGCAACTCTCTTTCTAATGTTTCATTTTTATTTTACTATCTCCCCACTCAATCTATGTTGTAGGCTTGTTGTTCAATGATTAAAGTAATGGGATTCTGACATCTAGTACAATCCCTGAAGACATCACACACATAATGACATCATTACACAAATGACATGAATTGTGTAATTTGCATCCATTTCTAGGCAAATGGATGTGAATATTACTTACATAATTTCCATGATGATGTCATGATGTGCATGATGTCATTTGCCCTTTTTGCATCCCCTGCTGATGTCTAGGCAGGATGTGGGCTGTTTTCACTCCTGGAGGAATGTAGAATAAGTAAGAAAATCAGTAATGTCCTCTGGGACTATTATTTCCAAGCAACGCATAGTATGCATTAGACATAAATAAATACACCATCCAGTCAAACAGCTCTCTTCCACCCAATCCTCCTGCAATGTTCTGAGCCCTTCTTCCAAAGAAAGCATGGGGCTGAGATTGGCAAAGATGTTTTGATTGTTTCTGCTACCCTAACTTTTCATCTTGACAAGGAAGGGCTGGATCAAGGCTGAGACCAATAAAGGGAGCCATATTACGATGGCTGGTGTGGGTCTTCTGGGCTGTGTGGCCGTGTTCTTGAAGTTCTGTTTCCTAACGTTTCGCCAGCACCTGTGACCGGCATCTTCAGAGTGCAGGAGCACAGACAGGAGCAGTTCTCTCTGTGCCCAGGGTGATGTGACCCTTTTGTGGGTATTTATAGAGATCTGGGGGGAGGGGGAGGGGGTGTGGGGGGGGTTGGGTTACTGAGTGGCTGCTTGTTTTGGTGTCAGCATCTGTGTGTATCTTCCTGGGGAAGCTAACAAGCACCACAGTTTCAATAAAAAAGAGGAGAGTCTAAAAAATCAACAAAACCTGGCTACCAATCCTGAAAAATACAGCCTGCAAAAGGTCAACGAACTCAGCTCAACCACCAGGACATGTGAACAGTTCACACAATGAACTTGCTAATCACCCCCAGCAACCCCCTCGTTAACAATTCAGTAGAAGAAAAAACCCTGCCTAATCCCCAGGAAGATACACACAGATGCTGACACCAAAACAAGCCGCCACTCAGTAACCCAACCCCCACACACCCCCAATCCCCCTCCCCCCAGATCTCTATAAATACCCACAAAAGGGTCACATCACCCTGGGCACAGAGAGAACTGCTCCTGTCTGTGCTCCTGCACTCTGAAGATGCCGGTCACAGGTGCTGGCGAAACGTTAGGAAACAAAACTTCAAGACCACGGCCACACAGCCCGGAAGACCCACACCAGCCATCGTATGCCGGCCGTGAAAGCCTTCGACAATACATTGGAGCCATATTACCTTTATTGGACTGGACTGGAAACCCGACTGGACTATTGTAATGAGGTTCAAATGGATGCAGTTGCCATTCCCTTGTGTAGCAGCTAAGTCAACCCAGGGAGATCGGGGCTCATGTGGGAGATGGCCAGGTTCAGCTTCTCCATGGCTTTTTGTGCATTCCTTTCACAAATAGCTGAGCAATCTTCAGGTATGTTAGAATGGAACTTCTGGCCTTAAAAAGCATCATTTTCCTTATTGTACACTTATAATGATTGGATTGCAATACTTTACGTCATCATTGCTAATATGATGTTAAAGAAAAGGGAATCAAATTCAGGCTACTTTTCCTTTCTCATTCAGGGAAGGTGAATTAAACTACAGCAAGAAATCTATGGGGCATTTGGGGCTATTAACAAAAAAAATGTTTTCTTTAGACCTTTGTTGTAGCAGTTTTATGCATTAAGAGTCTGGAGAAGTTACTAGGCTTAGCAAGTTCTTCTGTAGGTTGCATTTTGCTTCTGATATGTAAAAGCCTGACTCCAGGGTGTCCGCAGAGGAATCAAAAAAGCCAAGATGGCAGCCACAACCATCTGAATGAAACCCCAATGCTTTTTTCATCTGTGTCCTGTTGCATGTAAAAAAGGGTAGGGCTTTCATTGCATGGTGGTGGCTGCCATCTTGAACCTTTTGATGCTCCTGAAGACACCCCTGGCTTTACCTGGTATTTCAAACCAGTGGGAAGGAGAGCAAAGTAGGATTTCGAATGCAGTGGCAGGGGCACTTAGAGGGGGGAGGATAGAAGTGTCAAGATGGTGGTTGTGATCATGTGGCTGAAATCCTGCCCCTTTTGACAAGTGTTGCCTGCAAAGAAGGGCTTGGGCTTCAGCTGTACTGCCATCTTGACTTTTTTGAACCCCCTGCAGATACCCCTGTGATACCCCTTGATTAGTCATCCCTAAAACATTGTAAATGCCTAACAAAATCTATCTGATTTTCCAATCCTGTACACAAATATTTTTAAATTTATTTTTGCAATGACTGCCTTTGTAAATATTCACTCTGACTTGACTGGTGTTCTTCTGTTCCTCCTTCAGTATGTTTCGTTGGGAGTAGGGTAGAGTGGGGTCTTCCGAAAAAAAGTTCTAAAAATCTTGGCAATCCCAAAGCAGTTGGATGGTTTCTGAACTTCTACCCAATGCTGCAGGTGATTCAAAAAGGTTTCCTGCTGCTGTTTTAAACATTCAAAAGACTATACCAATTATATGATCCAGAAAGTTATCTAGCTTTATATTATATTTTAGCCAAAATATGAGGAATCAAATTAAAGCAGAGAACATGATATTGTTGCATGAAAATTATAATTTCCATCCTAAATCCTAATATCAAAGGGATAAGAAAAACCCTTCCCTTTGTGTAATAAAAGTAGGAGATACTTTCTGAAATTTTCCCCTGCTTCTTTTATTTAAGGGGACCTCCCTAGCCACTAGTTCAGTTCAGTTTAGTTCATCACTAGTGTAGTGGTTTGTGACTACTAAGGAAAATTCCAAGTATTCATGACAGGCACAAAACATGCCTTGGGTCAGAAAAGATGTAAATGGACTATCTGTGTGTACAGTGAGGTGTATACAGAACTTCACATTAAATATACAGGAAAGGCTGAGATGGTCCTGCAGGTAGCCAGGAGCCAAAAGCTTTATAGGTTAACCCCAGTTCATTTCACTAGCAGTTGGAAAGTTATTGGCAGGCAATGCAGGACCTGTGAACAAATAAATGAATGGACAATTCATTTACGGTCCAAGACCAGGTAAAAAAAGTGAAGGGAAACATGCCTACACAATCTAAAAAATGCAGCAACATTTCATTGATTGAGTGAATAACCTACTTCTGTTGTTGGATCTGAATGTAATGGAGCTTGATGGCTTGGGCAAAGAATTTAACAATTGTATAGGTCAGGGTTTCCCAAACTGTGAGGTGTACTTCCCTTGAGGAGGTATAGACAGAGTCCAGGGGAGGTGTGAAGAACCTTTTAGTTACATTGTTAAGATAAATCCACCTTTCCTAGTTTCATTTTATTGTTTTCATTGTTCATTTTGGTGTTGGATTTTTAGGGGAGGTGCGTACATTAAAATAACAGTAAAGGGAGGTGGGATGGCAAAAAGTTTAGGACCCCCTGATATAGGTGATCTCAGAGCGCTCACCTTTAAGGAAGAATTCTAAATACCATCGGTCCAAACAATCAGGCACTCTATCTATTTATGGTTGGATTAGTTGGGAGCCCAATTTCTTGTAGAATCTACATCTTAGAAAAACATCTCTGAAGGTTTTGATTTCATCAGAGAAAAAGGGGTATCTTGTTATATCTACTGCTAAAAGCAGTCTTACCCATTAGCAAACTAGCAGCCACATGATACAGCTTGAGGATCATTGTCAATTTGTTGTTTAGTCGTTAAGTCGTGTCCGACTCTTCGTGACCCCATGAACCATATTGCGCCAGGCCTTCCTGTCCTTCACTGTCTCCCTGAGTTGGCTCAGTTTCATGCTCATTGCTTCAGTGATGCTATCTAACCATCTCATCCTCTGCCGTCCTCTTTTTCTTTTGCCTTCAATCTTTCCCAGCATCAGGGTCTTCTCCAAAGAGATCTCTCTTCGCATTAGGTGACCAAAGTATCTGAGCTTGAGCTTCATTATCGATCCTTCCAATGAGCAATCAGGGTTGATTTCCTTTAAGATTGACTGGTTTGACCTCCTAGCAGTCCAGGGGACTCTCAAGAGTCTTCTCCAGCACCATAGTTCAAAGGCATCAATTCTTTGGCATTCAGCCTTCTTTAAAGTCCAGCTCTCACAGCCATACATTACTACTGGAAAAACCATAGCTTTGACTATGCGGATCTTTGTCGGCAAGGTGACGTCTCTGCTTTTTAATATGCTATCTAGGCTTGCCATAGCTTTCTTCCCAAGGAGCAAGCGTCTTTTAATTTCATGGCTGCAGTCTCCGTCTGCGGTGATCCTGGAGCCCAAATAAATGAAGTCTGTTACTGCTTCCATTTCTACCCCTTCTATTTGCCAGGAATTGATGGGTCCAGATGCCATGATCTTAGTTTTTTTAATGTTGAGTTTCACGCCAGCTTTTGCACTCTCCTCTTTCACCCTCATCAAGAGGCTCGTTAGTTCTTCTTCACTTTCTGCCATTAGGGTGGTATCGTCTGCATATCTGAGGTTGTTGATGATTCTCCCTGCAATCTTAATTCCGGCTTGTGACTCTTCCAGCCTGGCACTTCTCATGATGTACTCTGCATATAGGTTAAATAAGCAGGGTGACAGTATACAGCCTTCTCGTACACCTTTCCCTATTTTGAACCAATCGGTTGTTCCATGACCGATTCTAACTGTTGCTTCTTGGCCCGCATACAGATTTCTCAGGAGACAGGTAAGGTGGTCTGGAATTCCCATCTCTTTAAGAATTTGCCACAGTTTGTTGTGATCCACACAATCAAAGGCTTTTGCATAGTCAATGAAGCAGAAGTAGATATTTTTCTGGAACTCTCGTGCTTTCTCCATGATCCAGCGAATGTTGGCGATTTGATCTCTAGTTCCTCTGCCTCTTCGAAACCCAGCTTGTACATCCGGTAGTTCTCGGTTCATGTATTGCTGAAGCCTAGCTTGTAGGATTTTGAGCATAACCTTGCTAGCATGTGAAATGAGTGCAATTGTGCAATAGTTTGAGCATTCTTTGGCATTGCCCTTCTTTGGAATTGGAACATAAACTGACTTTTTCCAATCCCGTGGCCACTGTTGCGTTTTCCAAACTTGCTGGCATATTGAGTGCAGCACTTTAACACCATCATCTTTTAGTATTTTAAATAACTCAGCTGGAATACTGTCATCTCCACTAGCTTTGTTGTTAGCAATGCTTCCTAAGGCCCACTTGACTTCACTCTCTAGGATGTCTTGCTCAAGGTCAGTGATCACACCAGCGTGGACATCAGGGACATTAAGATCTTTCTTGTATAGTTCTTCTGTGTATTCTTGCCACCTCTTCTTAATCTCTTCTGCTTCTGTTAGGTCCCTGCCTTTTTTGTCCTTTATCATGCCCATCTTTGCACTAAACGTTCCTTTCATATCTCCAATTTTCTTGAAGAGATCTCTAGTCTTCCCCATTCTATTGTTTTCCTCGATTTCTTTGCATTGTTCATTTAAGAAGGCCTTCTTATCTCTCCTTGCTATTCTCTGGAAATCTGCATTCAGTTGCTTATATCTTTCCCTTTCACCCTTGCTTTTCGCATTCCTTCTTTCCACAGCTATTTGTAAAGCCTCATCAGACAGCCATTTTGCTTTCTTGCATTTCTTTTTCTTTGGGATGGTTTTAGTTGCTGCCTCCTGTACAATGTTACGGACCTCCATCCATAGTTCTTCAGGCACTCTGTCTACCAAATCTAATCCTCTAAATCTATTCATCACCTTCACTGTGTACTCACAAGGAATATGATCTAAGTCATACCTGAGTGGTCTAGTGGTTTTCCCTACATTCTTCAATTTAAGCCTAAATTTTGCAGTAAGAAGCTCATGATCTGAGCCACAGTCAGCTCCTGGTCTTGTTTTTGCTGTCTGTATAGAGCTTCTCCATCTTTGGCTGCAAAGTATGTAATCAATCTGGTTTCGGTATTGACCATCTGGTGATGTCCATGTGTAGAGTCGTCTCTTGTGTTGTTGGAAAAAAGTGTTTGTTATGACTAGCTTGTTCTCTTGACAGAATTCTATTAGCCTTTGCCCTGCTTCATTTTGTACTCCAAGGCCAAACTTGCCTGTTATTCCGATTACTCCTTGACTTCCTACTTTAGCATTCCAATCCCCTATGATGAAAAGGACATCTTTTTTTGGTGCTAGTTCTAGAAGGTGTTGTAGGTCTTCATAGAAGCGGTCAACTTCAGCTTCTTCGGCATCAGTGGTTGGGGCATAGACTTGGATGACTGTGATATTGAATGGTTTGCCTTGGATACGCACTGAGATCATTCTGTCGTTTTTGAGGTTGTACCCCATTACTGCCTTTCCCACTCTCTTATTGACTATGAGTGCAACTCCATTTCTTCTAAGGGTTTTTTGCCCACAGTAATAGATATAGTGGTCACCCGAATTAAATTCACCCATTCCCGTCCATTTCAGTTCACTGATTCCCAAGATGTCGATGTTCAATCTTGTCATCTCATGTTTGACCACATCCAGCTTGCCTTGGTTCATAGATCTTACATTCCAGGTACCTATACAATATTGTTCTTTACAGCATCGGACCTTCTTTTCGCTTCCAGATACATCCACAGCTGAACGTCCTTTCGGCTTTGGCCCAGCCGCTTCACTCTTTCTGGAGCTACTTGGAAATGCCCTCCGCTCTTCCCCAGTAGCATATTGGACACCTTCCAACCTGAGGGGCTCATCTTCCGGCATCATATCTTTTAGCCTTTTAACATTGTCCATGGGGTTTTCTTGGCAAGGATACTGGAGTGGGTTGCCATTTCCTTCTCCAGTGGACCACATTTTGTCAGAACTCTCTGTCATGACCTGTCCGTCTTGGGTGGCCCTGCACGGTATAGCTCATGGCTTCACTGAGTTACGCAAGCCCCTTCGCCACGACAAGGCAGTGATCCATGAAGGGGATGATTGTCAAAGGCAGCCCCAAATAGAATATAGTTAAGTAGTCTATCCTCAAGGTGATGAAGGCATGAATCACTGTCATAAGTAACAGTGGTATGTGTATGTGGTTTTATACCGACAGTAAATTGAACATGTGTAAATTAGTGTTCTGCTTCCTCCCTAGTTTGTATATTAAACATCAGAATACTGTACACTGGACATTTATTTTCATTCTATGAACTTTAAAGCATCTAAATATGTTCTGGGCAACTAGTAGAAATAGGAATGGTCTCAACAATCTTTTGGATTCTGGGCAGATCTCATTAATTTGATGACATGCTAAGTTACTGAAGGTTGATGTTCTTTCTCTCCCTTCAAGAGATATACATACATATCCATTTCAGAACTAGTACCACCCATCCAAAGTGGTACTGATTCATCTCCATAGCTGAAGCCACCCCTACTTCCCTTGTGTCATCTTTCTGGAAGATGTGGGTTTCAGGTTTATTCCCTATGTATTAACATACTGTAGGCCTTTGAGAACTATGGTGGAAAGTCATCCAATACATGTCATCAGATGGAGAAAATCCATATCATTGTTTATTTCCAAATCTAGCTGGTTACCATGAGTCATGGTCTCTTGCACCCAAATGGACCAAGGGCAAGAGTCTTAAATGCTATCCCCACTTTTGCAAATGGAAGAGCTCACATCCTTATGCTACATAAATGTCTAAATGGTGTATGTGCACATACTGATGAAATAATAGCAGGTAGCTCATAACTTTCCTAATCTGAATGCCTCTCCTTCCAATTACATTATTATTGTTGGCGATAAATCAAATAATTGGCTAATGAATTGTTTGAGTAAAACAGAGGTACAAAAAGTGTGGCTCCGGGGCCATACATGACATGCCAGCATTCCCTGCTGAATAGAAGGCGTTAAAGATGTTCAACCTTTTTTCTTTAATTTTTGGGGTAGTCTGAAGGAAAATGGATGGCTTAAAAATTCAGATGCTGAAGGCACCCATATCACCCATTAAAACTCCCAGCTCCTCATCCTTAGATTGGGCCTTGGCTTTGCCCACTTTTGAGTTGTGGCCATGGAAAGGTGATGCGGTCCTCAAACCCATGGAAGTTGTGCTGGTTGGACTGAAAGAACAGATTGTGCTCCACCTGGTAGATGTAACAATATTTTTTCACTCCATGCAGTGCATTCAAATATAATTCTCCCTTCAAATGTTGGCGAAATAGCTTTCTGGCGCTACTACAGAGATGAGCAAGGTGAGTTGACAATAATAAAAAAAAGCAATGAATTATATCTATTGCTCCAGCAGCATTTTGTAGAAAGGTTATATGTCTGGAATTCTTGACAGCAATGTCAAACAAACACAAGTCAAAACATTTTTTTTCAAAAACAACAACAAACAATCCTATTGCTTTAGTGAAAAACAGATTACATTCCTGGTTTTATGCCTGCTTTTGAATTAAGAAACTTTAACAACAGGCATGTATTTGATTTATGTCTTATTTTTGCAAGATGACTGATGATTATCATTTTTTTCTTTTTTACAAAAAGATAATCTAAAGCATGGATTTTTGAAGATCAGGGCTATCTTTTAGAGGCTGCACTTTTTGGAGAGAATGGAACAAAGAGTAGATCTAATTTAGTAAAAATTAATTCATTATTTAACAACTACTCCCTGTGTATTTAATATCTTTCTCTTTTTAATCACACTGAAATGATAATTTAGCAGCAATTCTTTGAGGAGTTCTGCCTCTACATCATTTTCAAAGCTTGTACCTGGCTCTGACGTTTCAGAAGGTGCTCTCTTGAATGAAAGAGAAATAAAAAATAATATTCAGAAGGATTTCTGAGGATTTTAGATTCTTGGCTTCCAATGTGATTTGATGAGATCATTTAAAAGCAAATGAAATACATTAGCCCCCATTAGACATTCCAATGAACTCTTGTAGAATTTTCTGTGCTATACTGTTTAAAATGCTAGATGTTATATTGCAAAATTGGGAGAACTGTGAGTTCCAGAGGATAACTTCTTTGTGGTTTGTGTTTTGGTTGCAATCTGTCAAATATGATTTCTCCAACTTGAGATATTTAAAAAAATAATATTCAAACTAAAATTTCGATATATTTCAATGCACTGGTCTCCAAACATATTATTTATTGTTTGCGATGTTGATCAAGTCAAGGGTGTCCACAGGGTATGGTTAAAGTCAAGATGGCAACTATGATGGTGTGATTGAAGCTCTGCATGTTTTTTATTTGCACTGCAGGGCAGGTCCCTCCCCACGTGCCCAACCCTCACCCTTGAACATCTGTACAATGTGTCTTTGTAAAGCAGCTTTGATGTGAAGCACTTTTGAAGATCTATGCAACCTTAGCAAACTGCACTGTACAATTTGAAAATGTGTGAATCCTGAATGCTAGGTAAAATTTTCTTTTCTTTTTGTGGCAAAACTGCAAAATTAGACAAGTTTACATTCAAAAGTGAAGAAGTCACATTTCTTCCCATCCCTAACAGAACCTTTCCTGCCCCCCCCTCGATGCTTGACAGTGTCAACAGCAAGCGAAAAATCAAAGAGGACCCCAAGAATTTTCTAAGCTGGCAATCAAGGCAGGAGGCCAAGAAACTTGGTTTTCCTCAGCGATCATCTGTAGTTCCTAAGGAGGTTTATCATGCACACTGAACATAATTATTGCTCCTCTGACATTCTGAAGAGGCAACAGAATTAGGGATGCATCACAGGCATTATATTGGACCTTCCTTAATTTGTGCCTGCAATGTCTTCGCTTGGGAAATATGCTTGTCTTGGGACTTATTAGTAGCAACAACTTTCACCTCTACAAGTGGTTGAAAGAAGTAAGTCATCATCTAGGGTCACTATCATGGTTAAGACATATTCCTACTCAGAAGACAACAAATAAGTGGAGACCACTGCACCAGTATTGCCCAGATATCTTCCCACAAAAAAAGCTGAGATCCCACCACTTGGTATGTGTCAAACCCTTAGAAAAGTTTTAAGGGTTTGATTGTTGTTTTCAAATATTTGCCTGTATTCATTTATCTCAGTTGGTCTCCTGTTTCCCCAGGGATGTTATCATACAACTCTGGCTATGTTGCCTAGTGGCACTGTCCCATTCACCACAGGAATTCTGATTGGGCAGGCTCAATAACTACATTGGTCTAGAAAACATGGCTTCCCTTTTCAGTGCATTGTTCTTGCTGATATCATCCTACAGGTCAACAGAGGGGTTGTTGACCATTCTGTTCATCATTTTTTGGTTATGGTTCCTCGTGTGTTCATGTAGGAAAAAGAAAAAAACAGAGGCCCAGTATTCTTAACAATTACATGGCTTTCAAGATTCCCCACCCTACCCCAATTCCTCCTATAATCCTAATACTATGGCCAAGAAATATGGTAGAATATATTTAGTAGAACTAGAATCTTAAGGAAGTATTAGTCCAAATGAAGCAGAGAGAAAACAAGAGGCTTATGCTGCATTCACATAACACATTAACCTGGTTACTGAATTAGCCCATTTTCTGGTTTTCCATAGTACGGTGAACCACAAAATAATCAATGGGATGATTGGCACCACACACTAGTTGCATTACCTAAGCCATGGTTAATATTAACCAACCATAGCATGCTGTTGGAATGTATCGGCAGAATCTTGCACTCATCTGATTATGCATCTTGTGTGAACCCAGCCATCATTTCATCACACACCGACAAACTGTTGTCAAGCCAATTGAAGCAAGTTCATCTCTTTCCCACGTAAAACAGAAATGTTTAAGTTGACGCTTTGCAAATCTGCAGTACTGTTGAAACCCTGCCATAGTTTGCAACATTGCCGGGATGCGATAGATTTACAAAGAGAGAGAGTTAAAAGCGGTGAAAGGCAAATCAACCAAAGAGTTAAGATGGTTCTCTACCCCTTTTAGCTATTAATGATGAATTGCATAACAAGTGCTGCGAGGTTGCAGGCTTTGCCACATCTCTTCGCTGTGTTAAATATTAATGGGACGTGCTCTTTTAGAGGTATTGTTCAACCGCCTGGATACCACTCAGCCAATCACCGTTGGACATGTTGCCATGGAAGCAATATCACTGATTCATTTCATTTACAATGAAATCCACACAGCACTTTGCTAAATAGATCTATAAAAATGAATCATCTAAACGACCAGCCAACAGTCCTTGGTATTTGCTGCCTGCTGTCATATGGGTCTTCTCCCCAACTTGTCTTTTAAAACTAATTTGTTTTTCCATAGTTGTTTGGCGATGGTTTTAAATCCCAGCGCTGATTGGCTAATTAATTTTGCAAATCCAATTTCCCTGCAGATCTCACGTTGCATTTCCTGACCTTTAAACTTGATGCTGTGGGGTCCAATAGAGGGTTCCCAGGACTGTTTTTGGAAGGTCCTGGGTGCATACATTCCTTTGCTTCAGGGTTCCTGTTGATGTGGATGACACCCCGACGTTTTAAAGGAAGCGTCTTTAATAACATCTATGTGTTATTTCTCTGTGCTTAATCACACCTTTGCTGGGTCCCTAATTAAACCAAGTACGATTTTGATCTGAGAACACATTTGAAGGGACTTCTCGGACAGGCATCAGTGGATTTACCGACACCTGGTTCCTTGCTGATATCTTCGGGTGGGCAAGGAACTGACTGCTGGTGTAAAAAGGGACAAAATATAAATCAGAGATGCCACTTCTGGTTTTAATTGACCGTGGAAAAGCTGCAAAAGACACCCAGGTTTTGCAAATGGGTGAAGTCAAATGCCGTGTAGAACGATCCTTAGGAAAAGGCCCAGAGGAGGAAATTCAGATACAAGATACAGAAGCTATTGTGAAAGGTCTGGTTTCATTTTCTTTTTTTGCTAATAGTCATGATTTTAGAGAGAAGAACCATAGGATTCAAATTTCAGCTGACTGTATTGAAGCTGTGGTTTCATGAAATGCGGTGCATTGATGTCACAGTGTCCCCTGAGTCTTCACGACTTTTCTGCAGTTCTGCTCACAGTTGCTCTATTTACCTACGGACCTGAATTATGCAACTCTAGATGGCAAAGAGTTAGGGGTTATGTATCCCCCTTGCTGTCATCTACTGATAGTCCAGATTGTCACAGACCAGATCCCTTAGCCCTACCTTATCTTGTGAACTTTGGAGCTGGAGGGCCGTCAGCAGAGTTAAGAGGGTTACCATAGATAGTATATGCATTTGCTAAACTATCTATTTCTATATCCACACATAGATGTACATATTCTGGAGTTGTGTAAGACAGGATCTTTTGTTATGAAAGGTTTTAAAAATGGATAGGTTAGATCATTGGGGGGGGGGGGATGTAGAATGAGAAGAATGTTGTGGTTAGTCCCACCAAATGGTTGCTACAGGGAGCTTGCCTCATCACAAAATAATAATAATGATAATATTCTTATCCTGCCTGTATTTATGTGTGTGTGTGTGTGTGTGTGTGTGTGTGTGTGTAAAACTTAAGGCAGTGAACATACCTAATATTTCTGCCTCCTATTTTCCCCACAACAACAACCCTGTCAGGTGGGTTGGGCTGAGAAAGAGTGACTGGCCACGTAGGCATGACCAGACATAAGCAGAATTCATGTAAAGACTCCCTCAAGCTGAGCTTGACTCCTTTTGATTACATAGACGTATCCAGGGGTGTACGCTGGGAGGAGGTCAAAAAAGTCAAGAGAACCCTGTCCCTGTGGACAACCCTGGAGACATCCACATCATTTTCTTGGCAAAAACATGGAACTGGTTTGCAAATCACCTTCTTTCAGGATCTTTTTCAATCTTTCAGTCCAGTCTACAGCTGTGGATTTCCTGGTGGTCTCCCATCCAAGTACTAAATGGGTTTAGCTCTTTTCTAGCTCAGCCAAGCTCAACTTGATGTTGCTACATCCTTTGGGTCACAGAAGAGAAGCCAGTTAGGTTGCTTCCCACAACCCATAATACTCCTTCCCAGACTCTTTGCCTCTTTTTCTGAGCAGATAGGCACATTTTCACTGAAAGGCAGCTATTTCCCTTTTCTATTTGTTTAGAATGTCCATGGGATCAGAAGCATTTTGCAATTATAATGAATAAAAATAAAAATGAAGCGAAATTACAGCCTGCTAATGTCCCATTTTACTATTTTAAAAAATGAAAACCGAATTTAAAAATTTAAAGTCAGGAGGTATTGGGAACTTGGGAAGTGTATATACTGCCCAATTCTGGACTAAACTACCTGCATCATGACATCATTGTGCAAATGACATGGACGATGTCCTCAACGTCACTGGCATCATGATGTCCTGCTGTGACTGACACAAATGGCATAATCTGCTTTATTTGTTCAGTGGCATCATTATGTGTGTGATGTCATTGTGGCTTCCACCAGACGCTGATGTACAGACAGCCTGGTATCCAAATAATGCTAAACTATTTGAAGAATACAAATGATTTTGCTCCCAACATCTCATGGGTGAACAATTTATTCATGATATTCAGCCCAAGCCTCTAGATCATTTGACCATGACATGAATCTGGAAGACACCTTGCTGGTCTCTTAGACCTGGAATCCATCAGAAATAAAACTGGGAGAGAACATATTTCATAGGTTTCTCTGAAGCTGCCTAAGAAAAAGATGACGTCTTATTAGACCAGCTTTCCCCAGTTTATGCTGTCTTAGACAAATTGGGCTGGCAATTCCCAGAATTGTTACCAGCTTGAAAACAGTTGCATTGGAATATATGGGATCTGGGTGGCCTGCATCACTGACAATATTAGCTTGATGCAAGAGTTTTTAATGTACAAAACCAGGAATGTTCTACATGTCTCCTGGCCAAAAAGCAGATGCCTGAAATCATCCTTGAATTCTTTTTTAGAAGTATCTTTTCTTCGGCATAACAAGGAAGATGTAAACAAGGCTTGAAGCTGTTGGTTGACTTGGCAGCATAATCCTGTCGAGTTTACGCTGTGCTTGAGGCAAGCTCCAGACGCTGTTTGTTTGAAAGGGTTAGATGAATGACGCAAAACAGCCCCCGCGTGAGGCTTAATGAATGAAAAGTGACTGGAGTAGTTCCAGGTGTTCCTTGAAAATGGCAGACAAGGCACTCCATGCAAGGCTGAATGACTCTGAGAACAGAGGAAGGTTCCGATGGATCTTCACTCATCAGGGTTTACTTACTGAAACTTGCAGAGGACAACTGTCCTTGTGGTAACCTTGCATGGGGCTGCAACTGACCAGATGATTATAATGCTGTTGATTCTCCTGTAAACATTTCAGAGGACTGTTCCCCCCTCCCCCACATAAAGTGGGATTAGAAGAATGCCAAAAAGAACAATAACCCACAAACTTCTATATATATACATGCATGCGTTATGTAAAGAGAGAGCATTATTCCTGAGAAGGACGAAAATTCACCCCGCTCAATAGCATTGCATTTATAAAGGTCTGAATGAATTTCACAGCCCCCAATACTAGTCATATGTGAGTTTTTATCATTCTTTCTTTTTATTTTCCTGAAAACATATCAGTTTGGGGAATTTACTGATTGGGTACTCAACATTGATGCCCAGCTGCCATATTTGATTCTCCCTGTTATCCTTAGTGTGAGGTCTATGAAACCTCGCTCAGCAGATTTGGGTCATAGTAAGTGGCAGTACTAATACTGCTCTTGGTTCTTCACAAAAGAAAACTAAGCAGAGTCAATCCTGGTTAAGACTTGGATAAGAAACTACCAGGAAATCCTAGGCATGTAGACTAAACTTAGACATTAAAAAAAAAAAAAAAATCCTGGAAGAAGACAGTGATAAACCACTTCAATATTGTTGCCAAGAAAACTACACGGACATGCCTATGTAAGACCCAGGAGTTGAACTTGACTCAGGGGAAAGACTGGAAAGCATAAAGTTGCTGCATATAAGTGAGAAGGTTCTAAACACAGACATGTACAAGGTTTCTGGAATTGTCATCTCCTGACAACTTTTTCATCAGGCTACAGAGCAGAGGAGATCAAAGCGGATGATCAAGGATCATCTCTGCCAAAAGATCATCTGAGCTCCTTAAGTATCACATAGCCAGCAGTGCTTCCATCTTGCTATCGAACATTTTTCACCCCAACAGATCAGGATCATAGACATCACCTTCAAAAATGATTTCTGCAATTCTCCTCAATACATCCTAATTTCTATTCTCTTGTGGGTCCTATCTCTTAGTTTTTCTCAACCTTAGCAACTTGAAGATGGTTGGACTTCAACTCCCAGAATTCCCCAGCCAGAATGCTGAGGAAAGGGACTCTGTACACTGTTGAGATCTATAAGCTTTTCAAAGTTTGTTTGCTTTTGCTAAAGGGTAGGGTAAAAAAGGCAGATATTATCTGTGAAAGAGAATATTATATGCTAGTGATAAACTGCGAGGGGTGGTTATCACTGCTGTATTTCTCTGGAAGCTTCCCAGTGGCATTTGGCAAGTCATGCTGGGGACAGAATTGTGGAAGATGATATTTTGATATTAACAAGGCGATTCTTACTGTAGCCTTTTTTTAAAGGTGCATTTGCTATATGAGCACACGAATGCTTATTTTGGGTTGACTCCCTTAATTTGGAATGCTACCTTTGTCTTATGATCCAGGACCAACCAAACTGCTACCTTTTCTTGAACTCTTATATCATGCTAATGGCTTTTTAATACCCTTCCTTACTTGCTTGGCTTTAGATCTCCTCTGTTAAGAAATTTCATACTGACTTCTTCAGTTCAGGAGGACCTGAATTGTTTAATTCCGCAACAAATGCTGTTGTTTAACTCCACAGCTAGGGAGCATCTCCTCTGTAACATTTTTTTTTCTTCCAGCAGGCAGTTGTGATTCTCACTACCCCCCATGCTGGCTTCAGATAGTTTCAAGTGGCAATTGAAAAGATGAGCATTGATTGACCTATTCTGGCCTATTTCTTTCAATGTAAGCAATGACTTCAGTTATAATAAATGTTCAGTTTGGCTGCACCCATTGTTAAAGCTCAACTCATAAGCAGTGATCAAAAGCAAACTAAGATCAAGTATTTTTTATGAGAGGTTACAAAAATCTAGGTGAAGTTTTGATCTTCATGAAAACTGAAGAAAAAACTATTGCATGAGGCCAAACATCCAGATAATCCTAGACTTCATTTAATCTGCCCAGCCATGTGCTTTTTTATGGAAGCATACAGTATAAGGAAGCATATAAGAAAGACTTGGATGAAAGCATGGATGGAATTATACAAGAAAGACTTGAAAGCATTAGATGACCCCAGATTTTTGCAGCTGGTCTCCTGAGACAAAGTTCCATTTAGCTTTACTATTAACTAATGATAGCTCTGCCTTCCAAGAATGTGACTTTCCTTTAAAAAAATAAATAAATTATTGATAGCTGCTTTGTTTCACAGGTTATCTGGTGAGGGCAGCATACCAACAGTGGGTTGGGTTATTTCTTTTCCCCCTTTCTTTTACGAGAAGGGGATTAGACAGAAATTTTCCAGGATGGTTGGATCCAGCAATGGCTTCTTGAAGAAGGGGGACACCACTGCCTCCTTCAGGGCCAGGAACTACCCTGTCTCTCAAAGAAGATAACATGTAGACCCAAGCCCATGTCACCTGCTGAGCACCCTTCAGAAGCCAAGAAGAACATGGACCCAATAAACAAGTGGCCAGGTTTACCATCCCAAGAACCCTATCTATTTCCTCAGGGGTCACAGGCTCAAACTCATCCCAACTAATCTTGCAAGATTATACCTCAGGTACTTGGCAGGATTTGCTCAGTTAGAGTCCAATTCTAAGTAGATCTGAGGTTCTTTATCTGTCAGATAGCTACAATATTTTTCATAGCAGCCCTGCAAATGATCCTGTAGCTGGTCTCTTCCCAGCAAGGAACGAATCATCTTGAACAGGGTTGCTAGGTGACTACCTGTGGACATGATACAAGCAGAGAAATAATTATATTTCACCACTCTTATCACCACAATGCAATTGTACTTTGTCAGAATCACTCTTCCTCTTTCTCCAAAGGCCTTCTAGGTTTACTTTCTGGTGCTTCAACTCTTGGAGCTTCTCAGATAACCCATGCACACCCCAGGATCGACGCAGTAAGAGGCCGCATAGGAGCAATCCAACCCAAAGCCCTCATCCTGTGCCCATTCCAGGCTGCAGCTAAGACCTTGGTTTAAATTGCCCTCTGGAACCCTTCCAGGTCCATTAGTCACTTGAGGAGAACCAATTTAAATCCTATTTCCTGTGGGATGGGGTATGAGTAGCAAACCAAAAAGCAATCAGAGTGTCTTCTGACCATGGCAAAGGACCAGTTCTAATGACCTCCACTACCAGATCACATCACAACCGCTCCAAACCAAAAACTAGATTTAATGTGCAATGCCTAGTATGTTTTGGGCCTTCAGTAACTTGGGCCAGGTCCATGGTTTCCCCAACTCTACTCCCCTCCCCAGCAATCTTCTGCCACACTTCAGATCACCACTCCACACTGCTCCTTGCTGGAGGAGCACTTTGGAGACCAGGAGTCTACCACTGTTGCCTGTCCTGCTTTATATAATTTATTTTATATAGGAGCTTGGATGGGTAGATGGCATTTTCTTGCCCCATAAAAGCCACATTTGGCCTTTTCAGTTGCACACTAGAAGCCAAAGATCAATTGATTGAATTTCATTTACATCAAATTAAATCAAATCATATGATTGCTCTTCAGCCATGTATTTAATTATTTCCTGCTGGAAACCACCAGGAATTCCCAGGGCTGTAGGCTAGAATGGGAAGTTGCAGAAACAGGCTGGAGGTAAACAGTGCTAAATCACTTCCATATTGTTGCTCAACTCAAGGATGTCTTTACTAAAATAGAAATTACAAATGTGGTAACAGGTTCTGGGAGTCTCTGATACTGTTTCCAGTGCGTTTAGACTGTAATGTGGTCCTGGGCCTCAGATTATGTACCTCTGGTGTAGCAGGAAGGTGGCCTATGCTGTCAATGAGAAAAGGAGGAAGAGCTTATTTTGGTCTCCATGAGAAATCTTAGGATACCAAGGGTTCCCCTTAAAATGTGGTGGGGAACAGAAATCTGTTGGAATATTAATGCTTACCCTCCTCTTTCATTGTTAACCCCCCTTCCAGGGATTAACAATAAGGGAAGGAGAGGAGAGACTACAATTTCTCCAATACTCATATGGAAGTTGTGCAGGGAAACTGGAAACGCATTCAGTCATTCACAGCCATTCACACAATTGCCCGCCTGAATTGACAACTGTTTCCAGTTAGGTGAAGTGCTGTATTCATAAGCCACTGAATAGAGCTAGTTTCCTGCTGCCGTTTCTGCTCAACCTGGAATGCTGGGCCTGGATGTTGCAGGGGCATGGGGGCACCCGGGTCTTCCTTCCACACCTTGCAAGTTGGACAATATGAAGACAACTGATGAATGGTTTGTCCCATGGCTGGGTTCAAACCCAGGGAAACTGGCCTTTTTATTGTCTTCTTCTGAATATCCCTTTATCCTGGAACATCATCCCCACTGAGGTCCCAACCTTACTGGCCTTTCAGAAGGTCCTGAAGACATGGCTTTGTCATCAGGCCTAGGGATCCCGTGGGAGTGTGGAGCCTACAAAATAGTTGCATTGTTTGTAAGATATTGATTGCCCTCTCCTGTGTTTTATGTTTTATGATTAATTGTTTTCACTGCTTTGATTTGTTTTTAATGGTTTTTGTGGTTATTGTTTGGGCTATTTATTTGTATGTGCTTTTGTTTTTGATTATTTGTACCTTTTTATTTCATGCATGCAAGATGGGGGGGCTATATAAATTGAATACATAAATAAATGAATAAATTCTCAACTCTTCATCCCTCTCCCCACTTCCTGTTTACACAGCTATCCTATGTGTCCACAGGGCAGCATCTATGGGGTTTCCTTTCACCCATTGTTTTTTAAAAAATACCTGAGAGGCCTGGATGCTGAATGTTCACTTAAGAATCGATCCCCTTTCTAAGGGGGGGGGGAGGGGGGCCACTCAAATTTTGCACCAGGCCTTTTCTATTCATTTTTGAAATGTTTTGCTCTGCTGTGTTTTGTCTATCAAAGTAAAGGTTCAATAAACCCAAACACTGAAATAATTTTTGAGGTGATAGTTTAATCACTTAAATGAAAAGCAGTGATCCCGTTTATCATTTCAGATGGGATCGCGCGATGGGATGGCACAAGAGAAATGCCTGATGGTTCCCCATAGTAAGAGTGTTAACAGTGCAAGTTTAATCAGTCTATTGCCCCTCTTGCTTGCTTGCATCACTGTCGCTGCTGTAGTTTTACAGCAGCCTTCCCAGATGTCCTGGATGATAATTCCCTCCCAGCATGGCTTTCACAGTCTGCTACATTTGAAGAGCACAAGATGGGGGAAGACTACTCTATCTGTAGTCTCCCTGAAAGAGATATGTCTCCCAGTCTTTTCATAATGCAGCTGAGAGAATTTTAGAACAGGCCAAAGGCAGAAATTCTGTCTTGTGCCAGTCCCCAGAGAAGGACTTCAGGCTTGCTTTCTAAATATTGAATTGCTTTTACATTTGCTTAGATGCTGCATTGAGCAGCACAAGATGTTCTCAAGTCCAGTTTGACTCAATTGTTGTTTGAAGATATTGAAAAGCATGGGTGCCCATAGAAAAGATCTGAGATCCATGCATGTCTGCAAAGAGAAAACAGGAGATGCAGATGTAATGCTGTAGACCAGGAACAGACAATGTGTAGTCTACCAAACTGAGTTTTCTTACCACTGGCCTGGGTGGGTAGGACTGTTGGTAATTGTGGTTTCGATAGAAGCGAATATATGTAGCTCAGGGTTGAACTGTGGAGTCCTTGGGGTTCTCTGAGCTTGGTTGTTTTCTTGCAAACGTTTCATTACTTGGCTAGGTAACATCTTCAGTGCTTGCAAGAAAACAACCAAGCTCAGAGAACCCCAAGGACTCCACAATTGTGGTTTAGCAATATCTGGAGAACGTTGGCCTGGAGAATATACCAGGTTGGGCTGACTAAAAGGCATTTTCTGGAACACCTCCAGTTAGAGAAAGAATGAATGAACCCTTCTTGCTTTCTTTCTGCTACTTTTCTCACATTAGCTAGGCACAGACCTCTTTCAGCCTTTTTCAACAGCATGTACCACCTCTCTCCTTCTAACTTCCACTCCCCAGAGTCCTCTGCATAAAAGGTACAGTGGGGACTATTCACTTTGAATTGCATTGTTTTGTCTGAAATGAGAAAAAATAACAATAAAACCTAGCATACCCAGAACTGCAAAGTGACAGCAAAGATATTTGCCCTTTGCTACAGCAACAGATCATGTAATATTCAGTTTGAATGTGTAGGGAGAACACTGTTGCTCCAACTAGCATAACACCAAGAATTTGTACAAGAAAATCCCATAGAATGTTGAGCTTTAAAAAATACTAAATATTAAATACTAAATATTAAAAAATATGAGTTTTTAAAAAAACACCCTGTGCCTATCCCTATCCTACTTTACATGCCTAATCAGCAGAAATTCCCAATGGAAGGGGCGGGGGGGAGGAATAGACAAGGAGTAGCAAATCAATGAAGCAGTGTCATGCCATCATGCTATAAACCAATGTTTCTCAACCTTGGCAACTTTAAGATGGGTGGACTTCAACTCCCAGAATTCCCCAGCTAGCATGCTGGCTGGGGAATTCTGGGAGTTGAAGTTCACCCATCTTAAAGTTGCCAAGGTTGAGAAACACCGTTATAAATTGTGGACCTTTTACACATGCTTCGTGATGTGACAGAACTATGAAAAAAGCCCAAACTTGCATCACAACAGTGCAACACTGTTTCCATCATTTGACAAACCCCCAGCAGCTCTGCTAATCAGTTAGGATACTTGAGAGAGAAAAATAAACTAAAATGCCCCATCCTCAACTTTCTGTTAAGATTGTCCCGTCCATTTTAACGGCTAGAGCGGAATCATGAATGCAGGCCTTCTCCTTTTCATTAAAATAAGGAGCTCACATTTGTAGGCAATAGTATTAGTAATAGAGGCATGGAACTCTGAAGTTAATTTTATTTTATTTATTTCTTTACAAAATGTATATATATCTTAAGTACATAACCTCTAACCTCATTAAAATACTACAATACCAAACACAGCCAATTCAATAAAGCATACCCATAGATCGGGCCCCCCTAGCATCTTGGCCCTAACGCTTGGGGGAAAAGCCAAATTTTAAAAGCCTTCTGAAAGGCCAAGGGGATCGGGGCCATCCAAATCTCAGGGGAGGCTGTTCCATGGGGCAGGCACTGCAATAGAGAAGGGATGTTCCCTTGGTCCCCCAAGATGGCACTGTTTAAGGGAGGAGACCTGGGGTGTGCCCACCCTGCTGGAACTGGTAGAACAGGAAGATGAATTTTGTTTATCTGTATTAGATCCCAATACAGATCCCTTAGATTCCTTGTTTTAGTGCTTCACCTTACCAAGCAGCATAAATAAATAGGTCAAACCTCATTACTCTTCTCACAGTAGCATGGGTTGCTTCTAGCTTTGTCAAAGACTAGGTTTAATTAACTTTGGTGTTTTTTCTTTTCTGTGAATAAACTGCAATTGGCTGGGTCCATCAGCCACACATCAGTTGGGCATTATTATATAACTTCCCTTAATGATACAAGTGTTTCCCAATTTAAAACATCAAATCCAATCTCTGTGAACTATGCTATTATCTCATAGCCGACTCTCACCGTAAACTATTATTTAAGAACGACAGTGGCTTGGTTCCTACATTTCATTAAGAAGGAACATAGATTGTTTGATTTTGTGTGTTGTGTAAATACAGGGATAGCACAAAGCCCCCTTCTCTCGACTGTCTTGCAGGCACATTTCATTTGCACTAAGAGCCTCTCTCTGCACTCATTTGCCTCTTAAGTTGGCAGCCAGAGGTCCAGAAACACTACTTAGCAAGGAAGATTTGACCTCAGCAGTTGCTAACACTGACCTTTAGATTGGTTGGAACTGTGTAATTGGTGTAATTAGGCTAAAATGGAGTTGGGTAGTTTGACCTCAGCATGTTGTGAGAACTCGACCATTGTCTTAGCATACTATGAAAAACAGGTAATGAAGTCACAATATAATTTATTTGTTTGGACATAACATGCTATGAGAAAACAACAATTGTTTTTCATTATCTCAGGTTTAGGGTTCATTGGATCCTGTGAGCCCACAGCACACTTAACCAGGTCAGTTAAAGACCTAGAAGATGCATTTGTACAATATGTTATGCTTGGTTAGATTTTGTGGCTTAGAGTTTTGTATGAATCCAACCTACATGGTTAATTTATAGTTCAAGGTATTGTGCAAACCCAGAAGAATGAGTTAATTTGGTAACCAGTTAAGAGTATTGCATGAATGTGTGTGATGGGGCAAAGAGAGAAAAATGAGTTGGAAAAGTGAGAAGAAGTAGAGTTGGGTAGAAATCAAAATGGACATTTGTGAGTTTGAGAATCCAAAGGAAAAAAGAAGTGGATAGCGGAAAGGAGAAAGCCTGCATGGTGTTCTTTTCCTATAAGGACTGAATCTTAGGGAACAAAATCATATTTCAGATTCTGCTCAGAATGTGGACGTCCTCACAAAGTGCCAGGAGGGAAGAATAGCACCCCAAAAAATGTGGGATGCCATACGCTTGAGCAATATGATCTTCTGCAGGTGGGCTCCACCTAGTAATGCAGCCTCCCACACCAACATCAGAACAGCTACCTTGTGCTGTTGGTTGTCATCCTGGGTATTTTTGGGAGGGGGCTTCACATTAATTAAACTACCCCAAAGATATACAAAGCCAGATATTACCTGGCCTCAAATGTAGATACCCACATTCAGCAGCAGCAACTTTTCTCAATGTTCTAAATGTACCAACTGACCCAGAACAGCAATCATTGCATCTTTCTTCTCTCTAAGACTCTCTATAGATGTCCTTGTAATTTTATTCTACTTGTGACCTGCTAGAGTAATATAATCTATAACAGAGTTATATGATCTATAATCTATTAACCTCCTTTTAACAGCCTGCTAGTCCAAGATAGGCTTCATGCAACCAATTTAACAGATTACAAGATGCACTGGCCTGATTTAACATCTATTACAACTTTCTCCAACTTATACCATCCAGATGAGCTAAATTCATCACTTCCAGGATTCATAAGCAACAAGGCCAACCAGCAATGGTGAAATGTTCAGGCAGCCTGTTTCCCATTTCTTTGTGAAGGGCCTCGTTGCTATCTCCTTTTACTTGTGGGGTGAAGAATCTGTAGCCTTCAGATGTTGCTGAACCACAACTCCCAGCCAGAATCATGATGCTTGGAGTTGTAATTCAGCAGGATCTGGAAGGCCACTAGTTCCCATGGGTGATCTCACATCTTTCTTCTAGAAAGAGTTCTAGAATTTCAATCAAGCTCTTGGAGAAATTTAGAAATTCCAAACTGTATTAGGTGATTTTTTTTGTTTTGCAAAATTTGATTAGAACAAATGTTGCCAAATATCAACACCGTTATTTAGCATCATGTCTTTCCAGCTTGTTCTGTACTAACAATTAAGACACCTGAGTTTTTGTAATTAGGTGATGCACAAAATATTTTATTCTTGATATGATTTTGTTAAAAATCCACATCATTGTGCTGTAGGAAATTCTATCTACATTAACCATTGTCTATGAAATAAAGCACCATTTTCCTTCTGGGGACTATTCAGTCCATTAACAAACATCTCTTTTAGTATTCACCTCATCAAAACAACAAACATTAGGCTTGTAAGTTAAGCAATTGCAAAACAGTTTTTTGAGAGCGGTAAGCTGGGCAAACACATTCCTTTACAATATCTATTAAGCCTCTTGATTCTTTAACAGTGAGGGGAAGTTAACCTCAATTATTTCTTATTCGTAATGTAGAAATAATTTGAAATGAGTAGCTCAGCTAGAGCACGTATTTTCTTTTCCATATGTGACTGCCAGAAATCTGAACTCTCTCTGACATCTTTTAAAAGATGGTTGTGAACCTGACAACACCTTGATATGCTCTTCATTTAATTATAAAGTTGTTTTCATTCTACAGGCACTTAGTTATTTCATCTCTCAACCTCAAGCTAATAAATGTCATCATCATCATGTCTTTGGTGTATTTAGCTTATGTTCAATAGTAGATTTATTACAATTCTTTATAAAAAACACATTTTTTCCCCAAACAAGAAATAAATTGTCCCTTTTATTCTGCTTCTAGAAGTCATAATTTGAGGTGACACATTATCACTTGATGTCCTTTTTTTTCTTTTTGCAGTTATCTGAATAATTCGGATTGCCTGATTTTTGCATTTTCTTCTTTTTAAAATATGAAATCCAGTTTTAAAAAATATTGATGACCCCAAGGAAAGGCTACAACAATAAATGCTACCAGATCACTAATTAGGGAGGAAATGACCCTTAGTGACGAGAATTCTTAGTATTTCATGGGTAACTTTACAGGAAAATCAGAGAAAGCTATCTTAAGGGAGGCCTCCCTAGCCTAGGCATCTTCCAGATGTTTGGTCTTCAACTCCCAGACATCCCAGGGAGAACTGACATTGGGGAGAATTGTGCGAGTTCCGTTCTACACATCTGGAAGCTGCTGAGGCTGGGAAGCCTGGTGTCAGGCCCAGCACAAGAACAATGGTGAAACAGTCCAGTTAAGTTTATTTACTTACACCATTGGTTCTCAACGGGGGCGGTACCGCCCCCCGGGGGGCGGTGGGAGTATGCTGAGGGGCGGTGAACTTGTTTTGGACGGTAGGGGGGCGGTGGGCATGTTTTGGGCGGTAGAGGGACGATGAGCATGTTTTGGCATTCGAACTTAATTTTAAAACTCCCCAAAAAATTTATTAAATCAATTATCCGGTTTACACCATTTGTACCAGCAATAAAACGAACTTACGTGACGGCTGCCCTCACGCACTTCTAAGAATGGTGAGACGAATTTGTATTCTAGGTAGGATGACCTTGAAGAACTCGACACTATGATTCTTCTCCGATCCCAACCAGCCCAGCGCATGCGTCAGCTGTTTTCCCGTGCGATTAATTGCAGCACGTGCATCAGCTGTCTTCCCGCGCGATTAATCGCAGTGTGTGTGTTGAGCGTCCTTTCAATATGAATGTTTGATTTGACCCGTGTTTCTTGAGTTGCTTTTCGTTTGCTTCATTTCTGTTTTTTCCCCTCAGTTTTGATTTACTTTCATTGTTTATTTATAATAAACTGAATTATAAATAATTATATTATTTATAATTCAGTAACTCCCCCCCCCCATACCCTAAATTACAGGATTTTCACAAAGGGTGGCGTTGAAAAATTTTCCGCTCCTTAGGGGGGCGGCAGCTTCAAAAAGGTTGAGAATCACTGGCTTACACCATATAGACAGAATCTTGCCAGACTAAATCTGCAACTAGTGGATATACCTGGGAGATTTTAGGGAGTGGCTATCCTGAACCTCTTATGCTTCCCACGCTTTGTATATCCATAGTTCTTGTACCATAGTACTTGGTCATCTATGCAAAAGTTGTTCAAGTACAGATAGTCCCCAAGTTAAGAACGCCCAGTAATGTCTGCATTGTCTTTTGTCTCCTTTCCCTTTCTGGAACACCCCCCCCCCCGCCCTTCCTGATAGCCTTGATCTCTGTTGCTACTCACCACATCACCCTCCCCTTCGTAGAGTCATTCCATCACATCACCCCTTTCTTCAAGGTGATACTCCCCCTCCAAGTTCTCAGGGGAACTGGCCAGTGGTGGTAGAGAGGAAAGTGCAGGTGTCGTGCTCCCCTCCAAGTTCTCTGATGACTCCTTCATGTCAGGTGGCTCTTCCTGCAAGACAGCTACAGAATTAGGAAAAGCAGCCCCCTCCTCCTTGGGAGATGGATGCCCAAAGTTGAAGGCCGATCATTTTCAGTCTCGGCGCTTTCCTGCCCCCTCCTGAACCTTCCACCTGTTCACTCATGATCTCTTCTGTTTGCTCATTAGTGTCTGGAGAGTCAGAGAGCTTGCAAGGCCTTGGCTTGTTAGAGAAACTCTGATGAAAGTAGCACACCAAGACAGGAGCTTGTACATCCTTTGCATTTTCCCACGAATGCTCTGTCTCTGGGTACCCCTTCCAATGAATCAAATTTTGGATCCTTTTCCCTCTCCTTTGTGAGTCCAAGATTGCTTCTACCTTGTATTCCTCTTCCCCTTTGACTATCACTGGTGGGGGGGTGGGGGTGGATCCAGGAATCTCAAGGCACTTGGCGGTGCTTCCTCGACTAGCAAGGAGTGATGAAAGATGGGATGGACTTTCATTGAAACTGGTAATTGCAGACAGAAAGCCACTGGGTTCATTTGCTGCTGGTGCTGCAGTAAGGTTGCTGCTTGATGCTGTGGCATTATCGGTGCTCCTTGAGGATCCATAGCCATGCTCAAATTTTCCTCCCTCTTCTTGGGAGAATGAGTCTGGCAAGATTGATGTCAGGGCCAGCCAAGAACAATGGTGAGACTGTCCAGCTGAGTTAAGTTCCTTTATTTGCTTACAACATACACACAGAATCTTGCCAGATTAAATGTATACTACTGCAACTAGTGGATATACCCTGGGAGACTCTAGGGAGTGGCCATCCTGAACCTTTATGCTTCCTACACTCCCCCTGTGGACTGCGTTGTCTTTTGTCTCCTTTCCCTTCCTGGAATGCACCCCCTCCTTCCTGATAGCCTTGCTCTCTGTTTCTATCCATCACCTCTGGCATGACAAGAAATCTACTGATTATAGTACTTATAGAATCATAGAATGTAGCTCACTGTATATAATACATCAGATTGCGATCAGATATAGGTAGTCCCCATTTAAGAACAAGTTCCATTCCCAAGGTCTGTCCTTAAGTCAGATTTGTATGTAAGCTGGAACAGTATTAATGTATAATACTGTTTAAGTAGTATTGTGTATTTAACTCAAATCATTGTGTATTTAACTCAAATTTTGCTACAATAGGCTCTGTTCATAACTATGGGTCATCCATGAATTGGGCGTTCTTAACTCGGGGACTATCTGTACTTGAACAATTTTTGCATAGATGACCAAGTACTACAGTACAACAACTATGGATATACAAAGCGCTGAAGGGACAAAGCTTCACTTTGCCAATGGTTGGTTGAAGCACCCCTTCAAACTTTCTTCATAAGTGCCTCCCTCTTCTAAAAGTAAAAGCTGCCATGTTGCTTCACTTCATTCCAGCCTTCTTGGTTCATAGTTTCAGTAGCTGCAAGTGTACAGAAAATTGCCTCTCCTGGCAACTGGTATTACTGGATAAGAGCAACACAGGTATCTAGTTGCAGAGAAATCAAGTTGCTTGACTGAAATCAAGTTACCTTGATGAAGGGAACTGTGTCACCTCCATAGCTCAGAGGATTTCATCAAGGTGAAGTACAGCCACCAAGCAGAAAGCTAGAAATTAAGGCTTGTTACTCATGTATCCACTGTATGCTTCACTTCTGCAGACTTGGCGAAGTAATTCTGAGCTCAAAAAATTGTGTACACAAGTTGCATGCAGAATTGCATACAGTAACAAAAGGCACACCAAACTGCATATGTTAGATAAAAGTGTGTTTGAAAATAAATCAGAAGCTTCTTGCCATTTTTTAAAAAGTCAAGACAATGTGGAAATTTGATGTAATAAGTTAGGCCCAAGAATAGGCTAAATTGAAATGGACTGCATCTATAGTAGACTGGATATATTTTCCTAATCACTGCATCTTCTTCAGAAATAGGATTCTTTGCTTTCTGCATTTCTGGAATTAGTGTATTCTACAGTTCACCATAGCCAGGAATCCTTTTTGAGCATTTCCCAGAGCTGCCCAAGTTGGCGGTGCTCATTGTTGGCAGCAAATCAGCAAACATTAGTAGCATAATTTCCTGCTGATCGTCAGAATAAATGCACTTTTTCCTCCAAACCCCAATTCCCAACCTGAAGACAAGGCAAGGCAAGAAACAGAGAAAAGGTTATGGAAGCTGTGAATAAATTTTGGAAGAGAGGAAACATTTCCCTCCATTGAAGAACCACTGTAGAGAAAGACTCTAGAACGCAACCTGGCTTTTAAACAGTTCTTCCTCATCCCTGCAGTTCTTTTGCAGTAGAAAAATGACCAAAAAAGTGCCCATGAAGAAAAGAAACAATCTGGACTTCTGATGAGGATTTATGGCGAACTAGATGTCTCCGAAGGAGTGGGGACGGCACTGTGGCTAGATTGGCAGCCAGATGGTGAATTCTGGCCATTAAAAATCTCTCTGGAAAAAGGAGAGATCATGAGATTGCCTACATGTACTCTGGAGAGCTTCTTCTCATGAGTAAACTGCAGGAAACAATGTTTTTGCAGTCGGCTCGTGAGTTGAGTGGCTGGGAGTCGTGAGATTCCAACTAAGCTCACAGCCTGTCAGACTTCCCAGGTAAATCAGACAGGAAGCACAACTAGATGAGCTAATTCTACTCTATTGTAAGGCTACATTAATATAATTTTGCATTTATTCTTTCAATCTCCCACCCTCTCTATTTACCACCTGAGTAGTTAGGGCAGGTCCTTCCTAAGTTTCTTTCTCTGGCCATTACTCTGTTGTGGACTCCTTTCTCTTTTATCTGATCATTCCCTAGGTGGCATCTCTTCCCCCCATCTTCCAAGGTCACCCTCATATTCCATCACACAGCTGCAATGTCGCCTATATGCACTTAAAGTTCTGCCAAGCCTAATTTCTTAATCACTTTTGGAAATTGCTTTTTAATTGGTTTTTAGTTATTAGGAACCTTCGTAATGGCAAGTTTTAGAGCACTGGGTGTGTTTCCTTCAATCCCTAGTGAAAGGAGTTTTAAATACAGGTTTAAGGTGTTTTTTTTTTAATTCTTTTCTTTTGGAATAAACAGCAAAAGAGTGATTAAAACGTTGATTTTGGAAAGTTACAGACAAACTAAGGTCCAGATGGATTTGAAATAAGATTTTGAAATTAATTATAAGAATCCTTCCCATGGGAAAATGCTGTTGTTTTGAATTCTTAAAAAAACAAATGAAGACTTTGAAGTTTAGACACTATAGAGGGAACCAGAAGGACTAAAATTACAATTAAAGGAGAAGAACACTTAAATTTGACTTACTAATACAGAATGGAGCAAAATACTTTAACATCAGAGGTATTGAAGGATATTTGTGAACAATAGACCTAGAAGTGAATTTTTAAAATTTCTACCATTATAGATAGACTGTGTTTAAAAGATGTTATGTGTTTAAAAGATGTTAAGAGCTGGTCTCTGGTCTCTAGGAAGAAGGCAATGGCAAACCACTTCCAAAAACACCTTGCCATGAGGGACATGTCCAGGCAGTCACCGCAGAATTGGCCACAATTGAGTGTGGATTAAAAAAAAAATGGAAGAGGAACAAGTTTTACCAGATAAGACTGAGTCTGATTTGAATGTGGATTTAAAAATGACAGACTACAAGAAGGATATGGAAAAAGACACTATACTGGATATACAAATGAAATCAGCTGATGTCTTAATAGTTAAAAGGGATAAACAAATAGCAAAGAGTGACTTGGATAATTTTCCTATATTGGATTTACAAAAAAAGTCTTGTTAAAGTTTTAAAGGATTTTGTGAGAAAGGAAAAATGAAAAGAAATCAACTTCTAGGACAGTATTTGAAGGGATTGAAGATCAAGATAGTTAAAAATAAATAGAAGGAATATAAAGTTAGTTTATTTGATCAAGGTTAAAATAGGTATGTTGTTGTGTCTGGTAACCCTTAATGGACTTTTGCTGATAGCAGGACTGAATGACGAGGCTTTAAAGATTTGTTTATAGATAAAGGATGAGATGAGAGCCAGTTAAGGCTAGAAACCAGGGGACCATGAGTTCTAGTCCCACCTAGGCACAAAGCCAGCTGGGTGACCTTGGGCCAGTCACTTTCTCTCAGCCTAGGAAGGAGGCAATGGCAAACCACTTCTGAAAAACCTTGCCAAGAAAACTGCAGGGACTTGTTCAGGCAGTCTCTAAGAATCAGACACGATTGAATGAATAATAATAATAATAAAAAAAGAGATGAGGTATGGGAAGAAGAGATCATTTGTTGTATTTTAAGAGAAGGTGATAAGTTACTAAAAATGTTTATACTTGTTATGAAGGGGGGCATCATTTCCTTATATATTTTCTTTTTCTTTACTATATTATTTTTTCTTTCTTTTTTATTTTTCTTTCTATTTTTTCTTTCTTTTTCTGCACTTTCTATTTTTATTTCTATTCTTTTATTTTTTATAGTTTGTATTAGTTTGCTTTCATGGCAGTTTAGGCATCAAGGCTCTTCAGAAGCAAGCAATTTTTCAGAAGCATGCCAAAGACGAGGAAACATACTTCCAAGTTCAAGACGATGTCAAATGTAGCTCATAAGCAGACTCAAGGAGCTGATCAAAGGCAAAACACATTTCATTTTAGGAAATAGACATCTTGCCCAATCCAGAAAGTGGAGAAAGAACACATATTGACTCCTAAAGCATTTAAACAACCACATTCACATACAAATTGAGGCAGACAGTACCTGTGCTCTTGCAACACAATTAACCAAGTAAGGTACAAGCTTAGCAACTGGATCTGCACAATAGGGTAAACTTGATTAGTGTTAATCTTGATTAAGATTTGAACCCTTAGCATGTAAGTCCAGCCCATTAATTAGTTTATAGTTCAATGTGTGAGATTTGCCCCGTTCGACAGAGAAACTCTCGTGACACGTGTGGTTCACAAAGAAGGTTTACTCATGCGTAACGTAGTAGTCACAAGCAAAGCCAGGACTGGCTTGGTACAATTGCATCACTTGTTATATTCCCCCCTTCCCGCGCTTTTTCCCGCCTCGTGATCGCGTTGCGGCTGTGGGCAATTAGGCCCCCCAATGTCCCCCCTGATCGTTCATGATGGCAGGGTCGGTCAGAGTCCATTGTCCTTGATTGCCAGTCCCCCTCCGGCTGGGTTGGCCCCTCCCTGCTACGTGCAGACCCGCGGGTTCTGTGCTGCGTTGCGATCTTGTTTCGCTGCCCTGCGGCCCCGTTCCTTGCTTGCTCGCGCCGTTATCAGTTCGTAATTAAAAGCTTCCGCTGCGGTTTTCCTGTTTAGCTGGCCGCAGGTGGCTCGTTAATTAGCGGCGCTTTCGGTTCCTCTTTTCCCCGCTAGCTACCGCCGGTGGATTCCGCGTGGTCTGGTTGCGAGCTTCCCTGCAGCCCCGTGCTTCCCTGAAACCTCGTGCTGACCGAACCTGACATGCCGCCCCCCTGACGACAACTCCCCCCCTCGGTCCTATTTCGGCTTCCCGGGGTATTTACTGTAAAAGTCCCGCACTAGGTCCGGCGCCCTTATGTGGGCTTTACTCACCCATTCGCTGTGGGACTTGGGGAAATGTTTCCATTGCACTAGGAGCTGGGTCTGCCCCTTGTGCCTCCGGGCGTCCAGTATCCGGTTGATTTCGAAATGCTGCTCCCCCCCGACCATGATGGGTGGTGGTGCTCCCTCCGCCTTGTGCCAGGCGTTCCCCGGCTGGTGCAACTTTAGCAGGCTGCAATGGAACACCGGGTGGATCTTCCCGAGGCTTTTCGGGAGCGTCAGCCTGACGGTCACCGGATTGATGATCTCCGAAATGGGGAACGGCCCCACAAACCTCGGGCTGAGTTTTTTCGATGCCTGGTGCGTCTTTAGGTTTTTGGTTGACAGATACACCTGGTCCCCCACTTTCCACTTTTCCTCGGGGAGCCTCTTGCGGTCCGCGTGCTTCTTGTAGTCGGCTTTGGCTCTTTGCAATGCCGCGTGCGCCGCTCGCCGGGTCTCGTCGATTTGGGCGAACCAGGCGTCCAGGGAGTTGATCTGGGATTCCGGCTGAGGCAGCTCCGGCATGGGGACGAATTCTCTCCCGGTGGCTACTTTGAACGGAGAGAACCCGGTGCTCTTGTGGACGGCGTTGTTGTATGCCACCTCCGCGAATGGTAGTAGCTCCGCCCAATCGTCCTGTTGGTGCCCCACGTAGCAGCGCAGGTACTGTTCGAGCCCCCGTTCAGGCGTTCCGTGGCTCCGTCCGTCTGCGGGTGCGCCGCGGAGGATAGGGCTTGTTTCGTCCCCACCCGCTTCAGGAACTCCCGCCAGAACCGCGCGATGAAGTTGCCGCCCCGATCGCTGACGATACGTCGAGGTGCGCCGTGGAGTCGGTAGACATGTTGCACGAACAGTTTCGCCAGCCCCTCGGCCGTGGGGACTCGCCGGCACGCTACAAAGTGCGCTTGTTTGGAGAATAAGTCCGTGACCACCCAAATGGCGGTCTTCCCCTTACTCTCCGGGAGCTCCACTATGAAGTCCATGGCGACCTCTTGCCAAGGGCCGTCGGGTTCCGCTACCGGCTGGAGTAGGCCTCTAGGTTTGCCTTTGGCTCCTTTCGCCGTTGCGCACACCGGGCAACCCCCGAGTACGCCTCCACGTCCTTCCGGAGCGTGGGCCACCAAAACTGCCGCCGGATTAAGTGGAGCGTCTTTACGAAGCCGTAATGCCCCGCGCTCCGGCTGTCGTGGGCTCTCTCCATGACCTCCCGTCGGCAACCCTCGGGCACGTACAGCTTTCCTTCGTGCCACCACAACCCCTCTCGGCCGGTTAGCGCCTCTCGGTTCTGCTTGAGCCAACCGTCCCGCTCCGCTGCCTCCGCGAACCCTTGCCTTACTTCAGACGCCGCGTCCCGTCGCTCCCCCTTGGTCTGGCTTCGGGTCACCGCCTTTGCAGCCAGCCTGCTGGCGGGGATGACGGAGTCCACGATCTCCTCCCGTAGGCTGGCGTGTTGGGGCATGCGAGACAGTCCATCCGCTAAGAAGTTGCGATTCCCGGGGATGTGTTTCAGTGTGAACCTGAACCTCCCGAAGTATTGGGACCACCGTGCCTGTTTGGGGGATAGCTTACGCGGGGTCTTCAGGGCCTCGAGGTTCTTATGGTCCGTCCACACCTCGAACGGTTCAGTTGCCCCCTCCAGTAGATGCCTCCACGTGGCCAGCGCCCACTTGACCGCGTACGCCTCTTTCTCCCACACCATCCACCTCCTCTCCGTCTCGGTGAATTTGCGGGAGGCGTAGGCGCACGGGTGGATGGCCCCCTCCGGGCTGGGTTGGAGCAGGACTGCTCCCGTTGCCACGTCTGATGCATCCACTTGGATTATAAACCGCCGGTCTGGGTCGGGATGGCGCAGGATCGGCTCCGCGGTGAACCGCTGTTTTAGTTCCTCAAACGCCCCCTGGCATTCTGCAGTCCACGCGAGTGCCATGCTGGGCTTGGGGGTTTCCCAGTGCCCTTGGTTTTTAGCAGGTCGGTTAGGGGAAGGGCGATTTGGGCGAAGTTCGGGATGAACTGACGATAGAAGTTCGCAAACCCTAGGAAGCTTTGGAGTTGCCTCCGGGTTCGCGGCGCTTCCCAGCCCAGGACATCCCTTACTTTCGCCGGGTCCATCTCAATTCCCCGGCTGGATATTCGGTAGCCGAGGTAGTCTAGTTGCTCTCGATGGAACTCGCATTTTGAGAGCTTTGCGTACAGCTGTGCCTTCAGTAGTCTCTGGAGCACCGTGCGCACCAGGCTCACGTGCTCCGCCAGGGTCTCGGTGTAGATGAGGATGTCGTCCAGGTAGACCAGGACGCCCCGGTAGAGTAGGTCGTGCAGCACCTCATTAATTAGCTGCATAAATACCCCCGGGGCCCCTTTTAATCCGAACGGCATCACGGAAAACTGGTAGCTTCCGAGCGGGGTGTTGAACGCCGTCTTCCACTCATCTTTTGCGCGGATCCTAACTCTGAAGTAGGCTTCGCGCAAGTCCAGTTTTGTGAACACCCTCCCCTTCGACAGATGCGACATCAAGTCCTTCATCAGGGGGAGGGGTATTTGTACTCCGTGCTGATTGCGTTCAGCCCCCGGTAGTCTACGCACATACGGAGCGAGCCGTCCTTCTTCTCCCGGAATAACACCGGGGCCGCTAATGGTGACTTCGCGGGTTGGATGAATCCCCGTGCTAGGTTCTTGTCTATGAACTCGCGCAGGGCTCCCATCTCCCTCCTCGACAGGGAGTACATTTTTGGCTTAGGCAGGGTCGCTCCTGGCTCTAGCTCGATGGCGCAATCACTGGGCCGGTGTGGTGGGAGCTGGTCAGACTCCTTCTCCCCGAACGCTGCCGCCAGGTCTCGATACTGCCTCGGGATTCCGCCGCCCGTCGGGGGTTCCCCGGGCCCGGCCCCTCGCTTTGCGGTTGCCTCGCCAGTCGCCGCTGCCTCCCTCGCCTCGGGATCGTGGCGGGTCTCCGGGGTCCCGGCGCTGCTGCTGCTGCTGCTGCTGCTGCTGTCGCCGCCCGGGTCTCGGGCCCCATCTGCTCTCGTCCCGTCTCCCGGTGTCCCGGACCCTCCGCTTGTCCGCCGGTGGTTGCGGCTGCCTCCGTCTCCACGGCTCGGTCCCCTCTGCTCTCGCCCCTCGCCGGTCTGTCGACCCCGAACCGCACTGCCTCCGCCGTCCAGTCGACTCGTGGGTTCCGCCGCCGCAGCCACGCCAAGCCGAGTACCACCGCGTAGTCGGCCACCGGGACCACCACGAACCTCAGTTCTTCCCGGTGACTCCCGATCGTCATCTGGACCGGCTCGGTGTAATACTGAGCTGGTCCCCCCCCTGCCAGTGTGCCATCTAACTGGCTGAATGAAATGGGCTCCCGGAGGCGCCTCAGCTGTAGCCCGAGCCCCGAGACCACCGCTGGGTGCATCAAGCAGTGGGTGCAGCCCGAGTCCAGTAGCGCCCGTAGCTGCGCCTCCCTCCGGATCTCACCCCCGGACGTGTATCCTCACCCGGAACGGTGGGCAGTCCTCGTCTCCTATTGGGTCCGCGCGCCTCGACTCCCCTGCTCGCACTGGGACGCCGTTCAGTGCGAGCGCGCCTCGTTTCCCGCCGGCTCCGAGTCCTCTCCGGAGGATGCTGTCTCCGGGGTCGACCACCCCCGCGTCCTTTCTCGGTCACCGCCGCCACTGCCCCCTTCCGCGGTCGGTCACCGGTCCTTTTCCCGTTCGCACGCGGGGTTTTGACTTCGGGCCGTGGTGGGGCGCCTTCCCGCTCCGTCGGGCACTGCGCCGCTCGGTGGCCTCTGCCTCCGCACCGGAAACACAGATTCGGGGCTCTGGTCGCCTCTCGCCTCCCGGTGGACTGCCGTCGACCGCTCCGTCTCTCCTCGGGGTCCTCTCCCTCGGCCGGTCCCTCGTCTGGTCCCGTCGTCTTGTGCTCTGTTGGATCTGCCGCCACGCCGATTCCGCCGTTCCGGCCAGCCAGATCCAATCCTTCACTGTGGCCGGGTCGTCCCGCCCCAGTGCCCGTTCCAGGATCTCTGGGTTGAGTCCCCTCTTAAAATACTTCACCTTCAGGGACTCCGGCCAGTCCGCGAGCTTCTCGGCCAACCTCCGGAACTCCAGGGCATATTCCGATACCGATTTGCCCCGCTGCCTGAATTGTAGGATGTCGTCCTCCGCCCGCTTGGCGCTCAATGTGTCCTCGAATCTGTCCCGGAGCGCCTGCATGAAGTCCGGGAAACTCCGTAGTTCCGCCGCGTTGGCATCGTACAGCCCGATCACCCAGCTGGCGGCTTGGCCATCTAGCAGCTCGGCCACGTAGGATACCCTGTCCTCGTCTCTAGCGAATAGGTGACCACCCCTCTGCATGAACCCCCTGACGTGCGTCAGAAAGTGCGGCAGCTGTTCGGGGTCCCCTGAGAACTTCCCAGTGATACCTCGAAGTCTCAGGGCGTCTGCCGCCCGTTGGTCCTCCGACCGGGGCGCCGTGGGTGGTGCCGGCGGGGGTGTCGGACCGCACCCCTGTCGCTCGCCTCCTCGTTTACCGCCGGTGGCCCCACTCTCTGCAGTAGGGTCTGGAGCATCGCCTCCACGGCGTCTAGGCGTCGCTCGACTCTCTCCTCTAGTCGGGCGAATTTCTCGCTCCACTCTCGGTTCCGGAACCCCGAACCCCGGTTCATCGTAACGCCCGAATCGTCTGGTCCTTGATTCACGCCCATCGACCACCGCTCGGATGGAGTGCGCCCGGCCCTGGCCGCTGCCCCGTCGCTCCCGGGCGGCTCCGACCGCCCTTCCGCGAGCCTGGATCCCTCGCGCTCCAGCTGACCCACGGATTCCTCGTCGCTGGTCATGCCTGTATTGAGAAAGAAAACGCTCCTCGGTGGTACCGGGTAGCGCTGACGGTGAGTCCTGGCTTTATGTGAGATTTGCCCCGTTCGACAGAGAAACTCTCGTGACACGTGTGGTTCACAAAGAAGGTTTACTCATGCGTAACGTAGTAGTCACAAGCAAAGCCAGGACTGGCTTGGTACAATTGCATCACTTGTTATATTCCCCCTTCCCGCGCTTTTTCCCGCCTCGTGATCGCGTTGCGGCTGTGGGCAATTAGGCCCCCCAATGTCCCCCCTGATCGTTCATGATGGCAGGGTCGGTCAGAGTCCATTGTCCTTGATTGCCAGTCCCCCTCCGGCTGGGTTGGCCCCTCCCTGCTACGTGCAGACCCGCGGGTTCTGTGCTGCGTTGCGATCTTGTTTCGCTGCCCTGCGGCCCCGTTCCTTGCTTGCTCGCGCCGTTATCAGTTCGTAATTAAAAGCTTCCGCTGCGGTTTTCCTGTTTAGCTGGCCGCAGGTGGCTCGTTAATTAGCGGCGCTTTCGGTTCCTCTTTTCCCCGCTAGCTACCGCCGGTGGATTCCGCGTGGTCTGGTTGCGAGCTTCCCTGCAGCCCCGTGCTTCCCTGAAACCTCGTGCTGACCGAACCTGACACAATGTATCATGAAGACCTAGAAAACCGGCAAATTTTAAGCATGTTGAGTGAATGTGGTCAATAAAGGTCCATCCTCCCCAAGAAAGACTTATGTGAACAATGTTGCTAAAAGCATGAATATTAACAGAAACCATTATTGAAATTCCTCAGGAAGAGGGAAATAGCTAGGAATTACTTAAGTGCAAGTAGAATGCTGAATGCATTTTCATTCATAAGCCCAAAGGACCTGCACATTCCACTCCATGAAATTAAATCAAACTATTTGAAAGCCCTCTTCCTTGCATTTCCACTGAAAAAGAGCTGAGTCAAATATTGACCGAAAATACATTTCAATTATACAGTTCTGCAAAACAGGACAGAAATGTCCTTCCAGTGCTGAATAACAGCTGCTTCCAACCAATCCTGGCTGCTCTCAAAAAAGAGGGTTGAACCAGGCTAATATATGGACAAGATACCAAGAGAGAGCCCTAAACTAGACTGGGAAATAGAATATATCACCCAACCAACAATGGTAAATGATTTCGGTATTTTTGCTAAAAAAAAAAAAAATGCGTGTGTCTGTGGGGTCATCAGGAGTCAACCTTAATAATTATTTTAATAATTGTGTTAACTATATCCCATGCTTGAAGTCTTATTATACTTAAGTCTTATTATACTGATATGTTCTATATGCTTTGCTATATAGCCTAGGAGAGCATATGTATTTCATTTTTATAGAGTCACTGATTTATAAATAGCAGGCTGAGATGTAACAGTTAGGACATGCTTTCAGAAGGTCTTTGCTTGAATTCCTCATGATCCTAGTTCCTAATTCCAGTGATCATAGATGTGAAAACGATAACAATAGAAAAGCACTCTGCTTCACACCTTGCTTTATTTAGAATAGATAGTCCGGTGGTTTGACTCAGTTTCAGGCAAATATATACATGTTCACCACTGTCTAGAGTGGTTGTTCCAAATACAGAAATTTCTTCTTTCTGCCCCAGATCATTCCATAAACTTGGTATTGTAATTTATTCTTCCATGCTAAAAAGAAACCGAAAAATATTATTGGAGAAGACTTGAAAGGCTCACTATCAGCTGGCAATATATCCATGTAAAGTTCAAAAATACATTTTCACAAAGTAACTAAGGAAGATCAATCTTCTCGGATGGTTCAATAGATGTCATTTCATTTCCTAAAACACTCATCACATTTTTCTGTATCTTCATTCATTATATGGTTTTCTGCTCTTAAGATTTTTTTTTTAACATCTTCAATCTTCCATCCAGTAAAACTGCATTAATCACCCTAGGGTGACTAATATGACCTTTGACTGAATTTGTCTAATAATTTGATTCTGACATGAATGGAGAAGTGAATTGTGAATGTATTTTGGACTGTGCACCTGTAGCAGGACTGAAGGGTAATAGCCCAAAATATGGAAGAAAAAAAAAAAAGCAAGGCATCCATGAATATCATAGCAGTTCAGAAAATATTTACTTTTATGTCAGCATTTACTATTGGAAGACCTGAAGGGCCAAGTTAGGGACAGACTGTCATGGAGAAAATCTATCTATGCAGTGCTAAGAGTTGACACTAACTTGACAGCACATAATCAATCATAATCAATGTCAGCTTTTGCTAAAAACAAAACAAAATAAAAATACTAGCTTAGAATGTGCAATCCAGTTCACTTTATTTGTAGAAGTCAGAAAGAAGGTGGACAGTTTAGAAAGCTTTTAATGAGGTTCTGTAGGCCTTCTGCCCTTCTACTGTCCAAACTCACCTCTTTTGATCACTTGGCATCTTCAACTTTGCTCTTTAATTCCTGCCCTCATTGTTTCTGATTAACCCATCTCCTTTTATGTCTTTGATGAGGAAAAAATATTCAGGCAACAGAAATATAACTGAGTCAGTCCATGATAATTATGGACCTGCCAACTCAAATGAGAAAAGTTTATCTCTTGACTGCTGGTTTCCTTCTTGAAGCTTGAAATGTTTGACCCTTCTGTTGTGCCTTGTTCTTCTGTCCTCTTCCTAGCCAGAGAAGCTTATGCAGAGCAATGACCTGAGAAACATTAGGACAGTGTTGCTTAGACTTTTTGCTCTCAGGACCCCTTCCCACTTTTAAAAATTATGGAGGACCCCAAAAGAACGTTTATTTGTATGGGTTACATTTATCAATATGTACCATATTAAAAATTAAAATTGACACATTCGTAGAATATTTATTCATTGACTCATGTAAAAATAACAGTGTTAAACCCATTAGATAGTAACATAAATAAAATATTTTCTTGAAAAACCCTATATTTTTAACAAACCCCCAATGATAACAGTGACATTCTTTTGAAATTTTGCTAATATTTTTAATATCTGGCTAATAATTTTGATTTCATGGACCCCTGAAAAGGTCTTGGGATACGGCCAGGGGGCCTTGAACCACCCTTTAAGGAACACTGCATTAGAAGATCCTAGCTGGAACAAAACATCAGAAGGATCTCAAAAGAAAAATGGAAAAACAGCTGTTTTAAGACCAGCCAATATTTTTTTAAGGTAGAATGGAAATTGGAGAGAAGGCATGCTGATGAAAATGGTTTTAATTTATATTTACAGAGACAAAAGTAGCCATTTAATATATTTTAATTCTAGCTTGAATTGTTTTAATCACTGTTAATTGTAGAAATAATTGGTTTTAAGGATATTAGAAGCAAAATCCATATAGAAAAATGATTGAATGCCTCTGTGGAAAATGCTCCCTCCCTCAGCAAAACCATTTGTCATTTGTCTTCTTATATGTCTAATTCCCATCCATGCTATTGCTAAGGACAGACCTGACCTCTTGTTGCAAGTTTGGAAGCATGCTGATTTTGGTCAAGGTGTGTTGCTTATGGCCAAGGCAATGCTTTTGCTGGGATTTTGTTGAGAAACTGGTGCATTATGGGCCAAGTTAATCTCTAGCACAGAGAATATTAGAGACTGAAGGCTGGGTGTAGAAATAGATTTAAGAGAGCAGAACAAAGGGACAGATATTACTGTTGCGAAATTGAGTGGAAAAAGAAGTGGGAGCTTGAATCTTCTGTTGAAGATTTGTAGCATTAAAATAAAAAAGAACATATAGGTATCTGTGGCTTTGTGCAACCCTTGAGAGCTATTCTCAGTCCCAGTCCTCAACTCTAGAACCTGTGAAGTGTGATATTAATTCATTTTCATAAAATTACTTTCACAGTCCCTGTTACCATTTTTTTTCCCCAGACATTGCTATGTACTACTCTGATTATAAAAGGATACAGAGAATTTTGCGGGTGGGAAGGCATCTACCATTTAGTTGTTGAGAAGAACCTTTTTGACCAAGATTAAACTGAAACTTACGTTTGCTGGATTTTTATCATGGATTTGTTGTAGGAGTTAGATATGGATCTTGAAACTTGAATCTAACACCTCTTGCCTTTGGTTCTTCCTGGTTTGGGTTTGGGTTAGCCAGCAAAATAGATAAAATGATACTCAACATTTGCAGACGGTGGGAGGGAGAGTTAATACAGACAATTTCATTGTTGCCTAGTTGTTTACAAACTACACTTTAGTGGCAACTTTTAAAAGGGCTTTTTCACAATTCGTGCTTTGTGAAGTCACATGGCCTGGAACTGTAAATTATGCATCTCGGTCCTTCTGCATTCCAGAAGTAACCTTGTGATATGCTAAAATTTATCTATAAAGGTCACAAATGCAGTGAAGTGGTGATAAAAATTCCATACTTTCAATGAAGCAGTCATCAGGTATAAGGTGGTTGTTTGAGAGGTTGGTCTCAAGTTATAATGCATCGAGCACAAGGAATGTTGGAAGGTACTTTATACAAATTCAGAATATTTGTCCATCTGGTTTTGTTATATATTTTGGCACAAAGCAATTTCCAAAGGACTTGAAAATAGAAGAGGCCTTGCAGTCATTTTCTCCCTGATCCTTTTAACTGAAGGTACCAAAGGCGGAGATTGGGCTCCTTTGCATTCGAGATGGGGGAAAACATGGTTTAGTCTCCATTTGGATGCAAATATGAACAAAAGCTTATTATGCAACTTGAACTGAAACTATTTTAAACTCACCCTTTGCTGATGTTTGCAATGCAGGTCATTTTTTGAAAAGATATGTATATTAGGGAAAGGGTTGCGCAATAATAACCCCTTTGTGAAAATAATAAAGAAAAATGTATTATGTTAGGGAGAGGAATTTGTGACATTTGTGCACATTCGGCAAAAATGCAAACAAAAATTGAGTACTTCTGGTGATGCGTGCATCAGAGTATACACACGGACACACACACACACACACACATTAGCATGAACATTTAAAAAAAACGTGCACATTTGACAAATGGAATTTGACAGGTTGACAAAAATGGGAAACTAAGTGAAACCCCAATGGACAGATTCCTCAGACCTCTGCAATGCTCCGAAAAGGAACATGCAGGAGTGCAAATGAAGCCCTTGCCCATGACCCATTAAAGGAGCCAAACTTTTTTCTAAAATGGTATGGCAAGCCCACAGAAGCAGTACAATTCTGGAAAAGGATGCGGTGGTTTTAATGAGTCACAGATTGCTGCTACGCTTGTGCCCCTGCAGGTTCCAAAGCACTGCCTGGTGTTCATATCTACCACCCCTATTCTGCGTACAAAGCAGATACTCTATCACGGAACCAAGTACCTGGGAACTTCTCTGGCTGTGCTAGATGCCTAATGATTAGCCTCCCGCCCCTACACTGAGGGGTGTTACCATTTTCATGCTGCACTGCAGGGATTCAATTATGCAGACAGGAACTGAGGAGTGCATAATTAAACTCTATGGAAGTTGCATTTGATGTAAAATGCAATAGTCAAGTTGCTGAATGAGGTACTTCTCATGGCTGTGTTTCCCCTCTGTTGCAGCCAATGTACTAGCTGCCAATTAGCTACCAAATTAAATTTAAAGTTTTGTTATCCTCACATAGACAGGCAATTTGGTGTAGTGGTTAAGGCACCAGGATAGAAACCAGGAGCCTGTGAGTTCTAGTCTCACCTTAGGCACAAAGGCAGCTGGGCGACCTTGGGCCAGTCACTCTCTCTCAGCCGTAGGGAGGAGGTAATAGCAAACCACTTCTGGAATCTTGCCAAGAAAACTGCGGGGACTTACCCAGGCAGGAGTCAACATTGACTCGAAGGCTATCCATCCATCCATCCATCCATCCATCCATCCATCCATCCATCCATCCATCCATCCATCCATCTATCTATCTATCTATCTATCTATCTATCTATCTATCTATCTATCTATCTATCTATCTATCTATCCATCCATCCTATACACACACACACTCACATACACACGTATACACTCTACACACACATGAGGCTCTAAATAACTTGGGACCAGGATTCTGGATTGTCAGCCTTGCGAGTTAGTCCAGACAAGAAGCACACCCAGAAGTATTAGCTCTAACTTTATTGTAGGGTTATATTACAGAATCTTGCAAGTCTGAAAGAACACCTCTCCCCCCTCGCCAAGAAACTAGGGAGGGTCCCTTCTGAGATGTTTCCATGCCCACATTCCTTCTGTGGACTCAACTGCCATTTTCTGACCATTGTCTAGTCTGCAGCTCTTCCTCCTGTCTCCCAAGGTCATTCCCACATACCATTACACAGATAGACCATCTTTCCCATTGCAGGCCTCGATAGTCACCAAGATCATCAAGGAACATATGAAATGCTTGACCCAATAATATGGGTCAGGTACCTCATTTTCAAAACTAATTTTACTCGTTCTGCATTTGGCAGGGTAGGTTTTTTTTTTTTTTGCTACTCTTCAAGAAATGCTGACATGTCATATTTTAGAAGTTTTGCACTGTTAGCTTTAAAAACTATTATTATGCTCAGTAGCTGAATATAGAAATATATTTCACAATATCTTGCCCATCTTCTTTGACCACTATTAGAGAGGGAAATAGAATGTCAGCTACTTTACTCTGACATGATAAATATTTGGCCTCTACCGCAATGAAAGAGAGTTTGTAAGACAAAGCCAACCTGGCTGAAATTGTTTTATCTTATTAGACGATCAACTATTTTAAATGCAGAGGACATTATGTTTGTTTCTTTGGGGGGGAGGGGTGTGGAAACAGAGGAAAAATAAAAGCAAATTAATCATAGCCATTAGAGTTATAAGCATAAAAAACAACCCCTTATGTTCAAAGATACAGATTTTATTTCTGAGATGATAACTGAAGAGGCTCTTCCTATTCATCATGCATAGTAACATAACTTGACAGAATATTGGGGCTATTTCATGTCCCTCTATTTCCAGGGATCATGGACTTTTAGGATTCCTGCAAGATGCTTCATAAGTAAGGCGAGGTGTTGTTCAGTTGTTAAGTTGTGTCTGACTCTTTGTGACCCCATGAACCATATCGCGCCAGACCTTCCTGTCCTTCACTGCCTTCCTGAGTTTGCTCAGTTTCATGCTCATTGCTTCAGTGATGCTATCTAACCATCTCATCCTCTGCCGTCCTCTTCTCCTTTTGCCTTCAATCTTTCCCAGCATCAGGGTCTTTTCCAAAGAGTCCTCTCTTCGCAAGGCGAGGTACTTGCCTTTTTATTTGGATCCTAGTTGTAAGTTAAACCTTAATAGTTAACTGTTACCTTTTTTAAAAAGCAGCAGAGATGAGATGTAGCAAGCAACAGAAATGAATTTGCAGTGATCTTAGCAGAGGTTTTTCTAGGATGCTGCATAACATTAAGATACATATGCTGGATGAAATATCTGACAGATGATTGATTAGAATGGATAAGATTGGGAAGAAAGTGGTTTTGTAAAAAAAAAAAAAAAGTAAAACAAGAAACATTTTGCTGTGACAGCTTCGTCCTGATGCTGTTGCTAGAGGGTAAGATATTGGCCTAATAGTCCTGGAGCTCTGAAGGATCCATTTCCAAACCAAGTTGCATCGTGGTCTATTGTTGTTTGGGGATACTACTGACAGTAATTCATATCACCATGGAAGAATAACCTGGTGGTGTTTCTGTCATAAGGTTAGTTGTCACTGGAATGCCAGTATTAGATTCCCTTTCATCCTACAACCCATCTCAATCACCTTTGGGCAGAAGCATCGAATCAGCGCATCAGAAGGGGCCATGTAAATTATTGAGTTCAAGCCCCTGGCCCCTAAAAGCAGTCACCTTCAAGTGAAGGTGCTGGTTACTTATGTGGACACATCCATGCAATTGCTTTTCATTGGCTTACACTAGAGTAATGGGTTTCCTACCTGACAATATCAGGAAATCCATACTGCTGGTTTTCAGTAATTAAATACTTGCTCACATTAAGCTCAAAACACTTCTATATACTTTTCCATTGGTTTGTCATTACATTCTTCCACAATACTTTTTTGATTTCGAAGTCTAACCTACAGTCCTAGAATTCCCAGTTGGCCCTCCACCCAAGAGTTAAACCTTGCAGACTCTGTTTAGCTTTGCAGATCAGCCTAGGAAATCCAGAACTGTAGACAAAATAGACAAGTTGAAAAAAAATTCCTGGAAGAAGGCAATGGAAATGGGAAAATCAACCCACCCCACCCCAGCTCAGTTTCTCATGGTTGAAAACAGAAGTATTATGATTCCTCTTGTCTTGCAGCTGAGCTGGAAAAAACTTGCTCAACACCCAGGACACTGTGAGACTTCAGAGATCTGGAGCTTCTTTCAGACTGGTGCTAAGGCCTCATCTGGAAGGGGCCTATGACTAACCCCAACCCTGATAATATGGTTCACAGTGCCTTCCTACCACTGGTACAAGCTTGGTATTTCAGATAGACATGGTCTTTCGAAATTTGCCTTCAAATCTGTGGATGATTTGGGTGGGCACACTCCAGGTTCCTTCCCTTAAATGTTAACATCTAGCAGGACCTAGACAATGGGCCTTCTCCCTGCCCTTTGGAATACTCTCCCCCCAAGATCTGGCAGGCACCTCCCTTCCTTCTGAAAAGCTGTGAAGGCCTGTATTTTCTCACAAGCCTTGCGGTAGTGTGAGGCTGGAACCCAGAGAAACTCTAAAAAAAATTACTGGATGTGTGGGAATATGTTGTGCTTGGGGGCACCGGGAGGTTCTTTGTTGGCTTTTATGTTTTTTAATAATTGTTTTTAGCATTTTATTATTGCTTGTGAATTAGTGTTGTGCTGCATAAGATGGGTGACTATAAAAATCTAATAAACAAACAAATAAATTCTGCAAATTTATCCAGCAGAAGAAGAAATCCTCCCAACGATTTATCAAGGGCAGCACTTCTCCACAGTGATCACAGTAGCATCATTCCATTAACAATTCCATTTGGTTCATTATTTATTTATCTATTTATCTATCTATTTATCTATCACAGAAATCTGTATACCATCCAACTCCAAGCCTATAGGCAGTTTATGAAAAAAATACAACATAAACATAAATGGATTTGTTCCTCAAACCCTCCTAATAAAATCCATTTCATCCATTAACCTCAAACATATAAACCAAAATCAAAACCAACATTCAAGAAAACACAGAAGACAGTCAGCCCAACACCACTACCAGTCCCCAAAGGACCATCTGAAAAGACAATTTTTACAGTTTTACCATTTTTTTACAGTTTTTACAGTTTACCAGGATTTATTTATTTATTAAATTTATATGGCTGCCCATCTCACAAGAATTCTGTAATGTTGGGGACATTACTGAGAAGGTCAGCTCCCGTGCCCCCATTTCCTTTATTTCCCTTATCATACAGGATGGGCAGAATCTGATTGGATTAGGCCATAGAGCAGTGTTTCTCAACCTTGGCAACCTGAAGATGCATGGACTTCAACTCCCAGAATGGCTGGCTGGGGAATTCTGAGAGTTCAAGTCCACCCATCTTCAAGCTGCCAGGGTTGAGAAACGCTGTCATAGAGTGACATAGATAATAGCATGTCATGCCATGTGGGGCTCTATAGATTAATAACAGATTCAGTGTTAGCCTTTTGATGTAGTCCAGACAAGAAGCACAACAATGAGTACTAGCTCTAACTTTATTATAAGGTTATATTAACAGTCTGTGGCTCTTCCTCCTATCTCCCAAGGTCATTCCCACATACCATTACACTCAGAAACCTAATGGCTAGCCAATGTAGTGACTACTGCATGGGTATGATGTTGCTAAAGTGGCTCTCACCCATCAGCAACTGGGCTGTGATATTCTGAACCATCTGCAGTTTTTGGGTAGTTTTTAAAAACAATTCCATACCGAGCATGTTATAGTAGTGTAATATCATGGATGTGAGTCCAGGTATTAAATAGAAAGCCAGTTTGGTGCAGTGGTTAAGGCACCAAGCTAGGAAACTGGAAGACTGTGAGTTCTAGTCCCATCTTAGGCACAAAGCCAAATGGGTGACTTTGGGCCAGTCACTCCCTCTCAGCAGCCCTAGGAAGAAGGCAATGGCAAACCACTTCCAAAAAATCTCCCCAAGAAAATTCCAGCAACTAGTCCAGGAAATTGACTAGTCCAGCATTGACTCGAAGGCACACCTACACACACACAAAATTAAATAACATCCAATAATATAAATAATTAAGGCTGGAGCATTAGGTATGTATGACACTCTGAGTTGACCAAAAATAAATTTTATTAGAATAAAAATCTAATAAATCAATATGAATCAATGAATAAAAAACAAGGGGAGAATTCCCCCCATGTCTTTTCTTGGGTTATAATGGAAGTCAGGGCCCAGAGATTCTATAGATTACCAGAGGGACAACTGATAGTGATAGACAAGATACACACACACACACACACACACAAAACTCATGGCCAAACCCAAAGCAAGAACACTACACTCTTTTCTTTTCTTTTCTTTTCTTTTCTTTTCTTTTCTTTTCTTTTCTTTTCTTTTCTTTTCTTTTCTTTTCTGCTTTTGAAGAATTTTTAAACCATATTCATATTCATTTTTCATCTCAATTCATTTCTTTAGTGTATGTTTCATTTTATATACAAACCCACACTTCCAACACCTTAAACATTAACTATTTTTAATGACATAAACCTTTGTACTCTGCAGCCTGCTTTCTCAAATGCATGGAATATTATTCCCCTGTGGCTAGAGAAGAGATAATTGTAGAAGAGATCTCAGAAGAGAAATTAAAGGTAGGCAGACTAAGACCAGGAGTGTCTCTGACTGGTCAAAACAGTCAAGTTGGTGGCTGTGACAGTGCGATTGAAACTCCACCTGTTTTTTATGTGTGTTTTATATGTGTTGCACATAAAAAAAACAGATAAAGTTTTGTGGGTGTCAACTTGACTTTTTTGACTGTACCCTGCAGACATCCTTGACAGAGACATTCCCTTAGATATAATCTGAGAGGGGATTAAGAAGACAGTAGAAGTCTATTTGCTTCTCTTCTCTTCTCTTCTCTTCTCTTCTCTTCTCTTCTCTTCTCTTCTCTTCTCTTCTCTTCTCTTCTCTTCTCTTTTTTTCCTTCCTGCTCCTAAAAAAATTGCAGTCGCTAGGTGTCTAAATTGCCTGCCTGCAAAGGGCTTTTAAAATTAAGATGAAAGTCTCATGAAATTAGGTCAAGGTCCTCGAGCAGCCTTGGGGCCATAGTTGACCACCCAACCTAATTCATTCTGGGTTTTATAAACTATTAGCACTGGATACACTGGCTTTCTCCCAGCTTTGAAGGCACAAAAGAATTATTATCTGAGTTCAGACAATGACAACTGTAAAAGCTTTATTTATTTTGCTTTGATTTATAGGCCAATGGGGGCTATTCCTTGGACTTGGGTTGGGACAAGTGACAGAAATTGGACATTAAAAGATGGGCCTCTACTCCTGAAGGGCTTACAAACAAAATTAAATGGGACACAGGGGAAGCTGAGGGAAAGGCAGAAATTAAATTTTAATGGGTTGTATATCAGAAGAAATCCTAACCCTTCTCTATAATTCTCATTCTCTCTTATTATAATCTCTAGTTTACAACCTTGCTCAGATGTCTTAGAATTTCACAGAGCAGCTGGACCAATCTTTCAACCTAGCTTTTCCCAACCTGGCATCCTCTAGGACTGTTTGGGATTGCATATTCCTTTGATCATGCTTGCTGAGACTTCAGGAACATTGTCTGGGCACAGGAGAGGATGCCTTGTTGGGAATTAAGTTTGAGCTAGACATGAAGAGTTCCTCCCTGATTCCATCTCCTTCCCCAAATATTTCATACCAAAGATTTTCTCCCTCTCTCTCTCCTTAGCCACTTTAGGCTTAAAACTGCCATCAAGAAATTGAGGACTAGGAGTAAAACCTAGGAATCAAAATCACAACAGATACTGGGGTGACCTATTCAAAGTCTTCTTCTCAACAAGATGTGTTTTAAAAAGAGAGACCCTCAACAGTCATCCTGAGTAACTCTGCAGTGTAAGCATTTCAGCTTGTCCAAGCAAAATTTCATCCTGTGGGGTTCTCCCTGCCAAATTCTTCCAGCCATCTTCTTAACTCATCAGTTTCAGCCTAAGGCAGGTGGGCAACTGCCTCTTCAAAGGCATGTGCACCCCCTCTTTGTGGTCCCTAAAATTCCCCTCTGTGCATGAATGCTGAAAACTGAAGGCACCATTTTGAGATGAAAAAAACAAATGAAAATTATAGTGGAGGCATTAAATTAGGCAATCTTTTTTTTTTAAAGGAAACTAAATTTCCCATTCTTCAAAATCTGGCCCCAGGGATAATATAGCTCACCAACTTTAAGCCCTCAAGCCACTCAACAAACGTTAGGCACGTTTTTTGGATACACATAGTTTGTCATGTACAGATACAAAAGAAGGAGTATGTTTAACCTAAAGGGAACATGGAGTCTTCCTATACTTGAAGGGCTATCACAGGGAAGAGGGGGTGGATTTATTCTCACAGTGCCCTGGGTAGGACAAGAACCAATGGGTTAAAGCTTTACCAAGAGAGATCCAAATTCAAAATAAGGAGGAATTTCCTGGATTGTGAGAGCTATTCATCCTAGAGTCATGGGGACTCCATCACTGGAGGTATTCAAGTAAAGGTTGGATAGCTGTTTCTCTGGGATGCTTTGAAGATTCCTGTCCTGGGCCAGAGGTTGGACTAGAAGACTTCCAAAATCCATTCCAGAATTCTATGATTCCATATCCATGTCTTTTTTGGCAGGGGGCAAAAATATGGAAGTGGTTTGCCATCATTTTCTTCCGGGGTGCTTTTTTTGAGTTCTAGGCCCTGTAGCCATAGGATCTCCTGGTGATCTCTCATCAAAGTACTGACCCTGGTTAATGTCCAAGCCCAGACTTTTGCTGCTGCTTGTTGAAAGACAGTGAACTCCACCAAAGATAGTAAACTCCACCAAATATGGCAGAGTTTACTTCTGAGTAAATATGCAGGTTTACACTATATAGGGGGGAAAAAATAGTGGAAGTCTATAGCAAAGCTAGTGCCCAACTGGCTGTATGGTACTAAAAAGTTATAGTAACCTAATCCTCCTGGGTGGCTAAATTCTGAACCCCTTTCAGTCAGGATTTAGGCCTGGGTATCAGGTGGAAATTGCATTGGCTGCTTTAGAGAATAAGCTACATTGGGAACATGACCCTTCTGGTCCTATTAGATCTCTCAGCAATCATGACATCTTTCTGGATTGTCTGTGAAGTATGAGGATAGGTGTCACTCTTCTACCGTAGTTCCACTCCTTCCTGAGTGGGTGGTTCCAGAATGTAGTTTAGGGAACAAGTGGTTAAGCCGCTGGCCACTCCACTGTATAGTCAGTTCAAGATGACATTACCAGTGGCAACCCAGAAACTGCCATCAGTACAGAGTGCAGAAGCTTTAATTCTTGGTGAGTGAGAGCCACCATAACCATGTAATATTAAGGTTACCTATAAAGTCCTATATGCTTTGGCTCCCAGATACCTGCAGGACCCTCTCCTCCAAATTGAATCTGCTTACTCGAGCATTCAACCCAGGAGGGTATGCTTTGGGATCTCCCACTTTGAGAGGTACATGGCAGGGGACAGAGGCAGACTTATATCATGGCCCCATACCTTGGAATAATCTCCTTCCAGCAGCTCCAGGCTGCTCCAATATAGCTGTCCTTCAGAAAAGTAGTGAAAACCATATTTTTCAGAGGGTCTTTGGAATGGCTTGACTACTGTTCTCACTCTTATGGGAGAGTGCTTATGGTAGGCTCAATTTATAAGGTTAGTCTTGATTTTAGTTTATTTTTATATTGATGCATTTTACTGAATGATTGTCAAATTGGTTTTCTGTTTAGTGTGTTATTTCATTTTTATACAAATAGGGCAATATAAAAATTGGGTAATAAATTCTGCCAAAGTCCAATATATAACAAGAACATAAAAAGAGCCCTACTGGATCAGCCCTTGGCCTGTGTATGCATTCTGAGACATATTTTGCCTGTCTATATTCAAAGAGAAAGAGAGAGATTGACCACAGATGATTTATTTTTCTGTTTGACTGTGCAAAGTGCCTACCTGCAAAATATATTGTGCATTGAATGGCACTTCGACCGATAGCTATTATGCAGCATCATATAGGTACCAATGATGGACCAAGCATTAAGGCTTGCACTTCAATCTGGCAAGAAGCCAAACTGCTTCCCTGATCTGGCCATTGTCATGAAGTCAGCAGGGACTGAATTCAACTTGAAGGAGGCTTCACAATACCAGCAAACTGCTGTTTAGGCATCATATCGCTTGTTCCACCAGCCTTTCATTCTCACCTAAAATAACAGTTAAATGTGCCTATCTCTCACTGGGCCTCATTATATTACATCTCATGGACGTATTGCCTGCAGCTATCAGCAGAAAATTTGCACAATGCACTAGGGAGCAATAAGATTACCTGGGACATATCCAGTATCTATATTGCTGAATTCCTAAATATATATGCATCTATGCTTTTTTTTTTTTTAACTTTGGCTAGCCTAAATATCAAGGAAGTGATCCATTGGCCAAGTGAACTTTGGAGGATCATGGAATAGAAATATTTTCTGTTAATGAAATAATTTTCCACTGAATTAGAGATAGCAAGACCTTCAGGATAGATTGTATTCCAGTCAGTCTTCCCTGCAAAGACCTGGTATACTGTATTTCTACAAGATATCAATTATATTCATAAATCACATGCATTTATAAATATCAAATAGCCTATGTACATTTTTTTTTTGTTAATCAATGTTGTCTTTTAATCCGACCGCCCCTTTTCTTTTAAATGAAGTGTAGGAGGCTAGTTCAGGATATATCAAATTGTCCTGGAATGCTTGATCCCGACAAACACCAACCATCCACTACATCCAGTATATATTCTCCCTTATTTTCACAATATGTAATCCTTTATTTTCTCAACAAATATCTTCTTCCATGATAAAGCAGAAGTTGCTATTTTTAAAAACTTTTCCTAAGGGACTTTTGTATGATATGTATGAAATGCCTTGGAAACAGATTGATTTTTCTTTTGGAGACAAATAAATGTTCCAGAAGTGAAAGAAATCATTCCATTTTTTGTTTACATAAGGGAAAAAGCCCTATCAATTAAGTATCCAGTTTCTAAGAAACAAACAAAAATCCATTCACAAAATCAGCAAAATTATCTGAGCAGATAATCACTTGGTCCTCCATGCTTTGCACAAAATCCTTCCAGCCAATATTCAGAAGGGTTATATAATATTTTTAGCTTCTCATGAGCTTAAGGAAAATCAATAATACAATTGCTCAAAATATTACACAATGCAAGATTAATTAGGGCTGACCAAATTTCCTGAAAGGGGGAGACAACACACCAGAGTTTGAAAAGGTAAATAAGTCAAGTTAACAACCTGATTAAAGAGCTGTTATTACTAAGAAGATGTGTAAAAGTTCAGCTTCATAAAATGCTAAACCTTACCACCTATGGGCGGTGGAGGTGGGAAATGCTGCAACTCTTCCTCATTTACAAATTGGTGTAAGTCAGTGATGGAAATGGAGATTTATTATTTTTTTAATTGTTAGACAGGGACCAAACTGGTGAACAGGGATGGGTATAGATTTTATTATTTTTGAAAACAGCTGTGATTAGCTAGATTAAATGGACTTTGACGTATCAGCTCCAGGAAATGATCTTGTAACATTTCTTTAAAGGAAAAAAAAAAGATGTTTTTACTGAATAGGAAAAATGGTTCCACAGAGGGGTATTAATTTATTTATCAAATTTACAAGGCTGCCTATTTATCCAGTGAAACTCTGGGCAATGAACAAGAACCGCAGAATTAACAACTATAAAACACACCCACCCACCAAGAGAGACAAAATGAAGCCCCCTCCTTAATAATATCAGAAGACACCATGCCATACATCCATGGCAGAACTTCAATAACAGCCTAGCTCCAATGCCTGGGTGAAGAACTAAATCTACACAATTTTGTGAAAGGTCGGTAGAGATGAGGCCATCCATATCTTTGGGGAGATGCTGTTCTAATGGGCAGGCACCAATGACCGAAAAGACATACTTCCTAGGACTCACCACATGGTGTTGCTTCACTGAGGGGACCTGGAGCATGCTCACCTTGCCAGAGCTGGGGTGGAGAGGTGGTAACAAAAAAAACACACAAAAAAAAGTGTAACAACTGAAACATGCTAGGGGAAAAAAATGTTTGCTTTATTGTGTGGAGTCCAACTGAATAGAATGAATACTTATAACCACCAGGGCCAGTCTGAAGAGACTCTGGACAAAGCATTACCTTAACAAATCCCAGTCTTTTTACCTACTCACCTCTTAGGACTTTGGATGAGTAATCTCTTTGCAGCCGTCATTGCCTTTTCAAATGCCAAGGACCACAACAGACTTGGCAGTGCTGTGATGTTGCCAGGAGGAATGAAAGCAAATGGTGAAAAACTTCATCTCCATCATTGGTGTTGATGTTGATCTTGAGGGGAACCAGGGGACACCAAATGGTCTTCGGAACCACATGGGGCCGGCAGAACACGTTCCATATCTCTGTCTTAGGTGGAGCCAATCCTCCAAAGGGAACAGCTGATCTCTTTAAGATGCAGCTGGCATTTGCTTGTGGTCAAAGCATAATTAGAACTCAATTTTTTCTGCCCATGGAGTAATCCAAGATTATGCATTGGTTAGACTTTGCCCTATTGCAATCTAATTTCTGGTCTGCTTAAGTGTTTGCAAACAAATCAAATGCTTGATTTTGCCTTCCTGAAACTTTTAAACAGATTGTATAACTTTTGTTAAAAAATATTTTAAGTCCCCACACTATTAAAAATACTTCCACATTCATCATATATTTCATATCTTATTCATTAATGAATTTTATGGTTATATTGTTTCTGGCTTTTAAAACATTTGTATTATATTGAGAGCTATCTAGAAAACCTCAGCTATTAGGAGTAAGAGCCACAGAAGGTGAGACAGTAACTTGGGACCAATTCTTCTATCTCAGCCCAAACTACCCTACAGAATTGATATTGGGGGAAAAACTGGAGTAGTAAGATCTAGATATAGGATTTGGAGATCTTGGAAGAAAGATTAGAAATGGTAAACATGTGTGCAGAATGAATTTCTTACTCCCATTATTTCTGAAAACCTCATTAGCTGGAGCCACATTTGGCAGAGAACCAGGAAGACAGCCTTGGAGAAAGGTCAAACAAGGTGACCTTTCTATAAGGTCAGACCTGCAGACAAGTCTGTTGTGATTTCAGTGTTTCACCAGTCAGACTAACACTGCCACTTTTTTCCAGGCAGATGGGAGATTTATAGTCATATTTCCCATAGGCTCACTGAAGACTACAGTGTATGATAGTCATTGGCCTGGGCGATGTGCTGGTCAACAGGCGAGAAGTTTGTCCACCACTTATTCAGATGCATAGA